>NC_056733.1:1452051713-1452226713 GCF_019279795.1 Protopterus annectens
GTAGGAACACCTTGCTTGAATTATAATATAATACACCTGTAATTCCCAACTTTGTTATGCAAGGTACACAATTTATCTCTTTTTGTATGCTGTCCTCTTGTCTGTAAATATTCTGTAAATGTTCCTGCTGTATATATTCATTGTAACAATTCATATTCCAATTTTCACCTGTCAATGCCTGATACAGGTCTGCCTGTGGAAGGAAATGACTAATTGCTGTCATTTGCTCATTATTCTAGCTTTGAAGGACTAATATGATTTCTTTAAAGTGAGCTGGAATACTTTACTTTTCTGCTTAAATGCATCTTTATCACATTCAGACATGTAAAAGGTATGCAGTTAACAAAGTGAATATAACTGCTAGCTTGAGAGCTATCTATAACTGATCTTTTTCCTCGTTTGTTTATTCTAAACAGTCATTAATTCGGCTTTGGAAGATTACTTTGCATTTTTCTGAAGTAATGTATTATTATTATTTTATCATGTTTAGACATGTAAGACAAAACTATTTGGCTATAATCGCTGGATATGGGGGGGTGTCTGTTGATGAAAATAATTGACCTTGCAGTCATAACTAAGTTAACAAGCCATTAATCTGTCTTTGCAAGACTGGTGTGCATTTGGGTAAACATGCCTAAATACTTTATTTTGATCATTTTATCACAAGCATCTGAAGTGGACACAGAGAATAAAGTGGTTGAAATTGATGGTTTTACATGTCATCTGTGAAATAAAGTGGCTCATTCCTGCTTTTTTGATCACTGTTAAACAGTCACTTTCAAATCTTAGCAATGTGTAAACTGTATAACTTATTTGATTGCAGTTAAAAGCATTCTCTAGAGTCACCTTGCTTCTTTATTTGTTTAAAACTTTCATTTAAAGGCTCACTGCTGCTTTTCTGCTGTGATAAACATTTCTGCAGTTTTTTTTCTACCTAAGTAGTGTGGGTAGTTGTAGCATTGTCCATATTCAAGCTTGTGTTTTGCGCCTAGTTGTTTGTTTGTAGAGGCTGTGTGTCTGAGCACATGTTCCAGGCCATCTTAGTTTAGCCAAAACCATTTTGGCATTTCGGTGAGAGGGAAGTGTTTATAGTCATTGGCTTATTGTGGTTACCTGGACTACTGCTTGGAGTAAGCACCTCATTGGTTCTTTTGAGATTTTTTTTAAAAGTTATTTCAGGTTTCAACTTTCTGTTACTTAAGAAGTTAACTTGTGAGTGTTTCTGAAATTTCACACTGAGCTAATTGGAGTAAGGGCACTCAGCAAACTGATCTGTGATATATAACATTAAGTATCCTGGTTTTTGCTTATTTTTACGAGTTATTTATAGCACTTTTATTATCTGCTGCATACTTTTCTAGCTAGTTTCACTGTGTGTGAGGTATTAACTGGAGATTTTTTACATTTGTTAAGCATCTGTTTGGGTTTGTTTGTTCTGATTTTTGTTTCCCACCCTTCTTCCCTATTGGTATCATGTTCCTATACTTGGTGGCTTTGCTGTTGCCCACCCCTACTGTAAATTTGATCTGGGATACTCCTCCCAGTCTAGTATCATTACCTCATTCTACCTAATACAGGGAGAACATTTGAGAAGGCCAACCCACTTAGTTTCTTCACCTTGAATTATCTTCTGCCCCTCCTTTCTCCCTTTCCACTTTACAAAACAAACAAAAAATATTATAAGCTTGTTTCCTGCCTTTCCTGTAAGTAGTCTAGTCCAGATACAGATTTGCTGTATCCAGGACTGTTTGTAAGTTTTCTGAGCCTCCAAGCCTTTCTGTGTTGGAAGGAACCTTCTAGCTTATCAGTGGGAGTGGTAAGCACTAGGTAGCTTATTTAAAAAAAAAACACTTTATGCATCGCCACTTAGCTAGAGTTAAACTATTCCCGGCGCCATAAAGTCTGATGTTCGAATTTTCCCTTAGAACCAGCCAGTTTTTTTAGTTTTAGCAATCAAATCTGTTTCTTTGAGCTCAGCACTTGTTCAGGACTCATTGTAAGCACTAAATAAACTACAAATTACTACAGCACTCAAATGTCCTCACTTATCTAGCGGTAAACAGTTTTTAGTACTTAATAAATAAGCACATGTCAAGGCATGTCTAAGGGTCAGCTCCCTGTGTTTTCTCCTGTCTACCTGATGAATCCGGGCATCTTGGGGCAATGCAGCAATTGCCTCATGTACACAGACAACCCTCTCCTCCTACCACCCAACACAGATGCCCTTATATAGCCAAACTGGAAGCAAAGCTCTCTTCACTCAAGACTGGACAAGACAGTTAAGAGGAGAAGGTAAACACTTGCACCACACCACAATCATCACATAGTTCCTCAAAACCTACACCACCAAAACACACACATAGAAACACAAAACACAGACCTACATTCGCGGAGGCTCTCAATAAAAATCTGCCCAAGCAACAGGGATCTCCAAAGCAGAAACGCAAGCAACCTCCACCCCTCAACACAACCCAAATGACACATAGCCCACAAACTCAGTGTACCACTCAACCACAGCCCATAAGGCATAACAACGTACCCAACACTCTAGTCATAGGTGACTCTATAGTCAGGCAGACTGATTTTTCACTCAAGAGGCTAAACAAGGAGAAAGTTACTGTCAGCTGCCTGTCAGGAGCCAGGATCCACCACATAACGCACGCACTCAGATCACTCCACAACAAGTACAAATATGACTCTGTCATTGTCCATGTTTGTGTGAATGACCTGAGACATACCTCCCTGGACTACATGAAAAGAGACATGAAGGAGGTGTCTGATTTTGTAGCCCAGGCAGGTATGACCCTAGCCCTGAGTAGCATCCTGCCATCAACCAGAATGATACCACAGTACAAGGACAAAATGATTGACTTCAACAATTGGTTAAGCTTCTGGTGTCATTTTAAGGGGATCCAGTATCTGTCTATTGGGATGACATGATCGACAGACCACAATACTTTGCCAGAGATGGCTTGCACCTGTTGCCCTTGGGATTCCAGATACTGGCTAAGGCTCTTGCCACCCCTATAGTGCCTTTTTTAGCCAAGGTTCAAATGACAAATTCACCACTGTAACAGGTACAAGCAAGCAAAATCTGAGAGAAATGCTACTCAGTGTTAGAAGTCTAAACCTCAAAATGCACTCACTTGAGGCACTCCTTAAAATGGAGAACATTGACATCTGTGCAGTGACAGAGACCTGGTTCAAGGCTCCAGAGAGCACCCATGCATTACCTGGCTATAATTCATACCACACCTTTCAGCCACCTAATCTGGACTGAAACACTAAAGGTGGAGGCATGCCCATATTCATTAAGTATATCCACACCTCCAGGCTAGTTGCTCAGCATAATGCATCCGAGATTATCCAAGTACAACTAACTTTGGGCAAGACCTCAATCCAAATTGTAGTTTTCTACAGATCCACCATGCCCCAGGATTCCCTCTCCTCATTTTTTTATTCACTAGAAAATATTAGGGTACAACCTAACACCCTAATAATGGGCGATGTCAACTACCCCACTATTAACTGGGAAAACTACTCATGTAATAACTCTTTTGCTCAACATTTTCTAGAATTCATAAATTCCAACGCCTTGGATCAACGTATCCACACCCCACCAGGGGCAGCAATATCCTAGACCTGGTCTTTACCAACATGGGCAACCGGTGTTCCACACCAGAGGTCAATTCCTTGTTGGTCAGATCCAACCACAAGCTAATCACCCTAGACATCCACATCCCGCCCCCACCCCCCATTAGGAAAACCATCATAAACAATTTCTCCAAAGCCAACTTCATGCTTCTTAAGACAGAAGTGGCAAACTTCATGGCACCCATGCAGAAGGACAATAGACGTACTACTGCTGAATCCTACACAAATGCACTTTAACAGCACTTACACGAGTGTATGGATCGTGAATCCCTAACAGAACCAAGATGCTATCCTCCAAAAAAAAAGGAAGCCAATCTGGTGGTCCTCTGCCAGAAACAAACTCTACAACAGAAGAAAGAAACTGTTGCAAAAAAGAGTAAATTCCCATGATTGGAGGAACTCTATGGTCAGCATCAGTAAGAAGCTGAGATCCCTCATAAAATCCTCCAAAGCTAGTTATGAAAACAAAATCACCACTGATTCTAAAGACAACCACAAAGCATTCTATAGCTATGTCAAGAATCTCAATGGCAACACTCAGATATGCTCTGAGTTACAGCACAATAATACTAAATATACAGAATCAACTGATATTGCCAACATCCTAGCAGATAGGTTCAGTGCTAATTTTACCCCCTTATCACTCCCCTAAAGGGCCAATCTCTATACTGGGAGAATGCAAAGTTCCTGTAATCACAGCTGCACAGGTAAAAATCACACTCTCCAAAGCCAAGAACACAGCATCCAAGGGACCTGACAACATCCCAGGGTGCGTTCTACATGAACTACAGAACGAACTGGCACCCTACATAAGTACCATGTTCAATCATAGCCTCACCTCAGGCTTTGTGCCCACTGAATGGTGCACAGCGAAGGTTGTCCCACTCCACAAAGGGGGAGCCACTATGGACACTGGGAACTACCACCCATTAGCCTGACGAGCCTGGTCTGCAAGGCTATGGAATGTATCATCATGGAACTTATAAACAATGACACTGGTAATCTCCAAACTCTGGACCCCATGCAGTTCGGGTTTGTAGAAGGCAGATCATGTCTCCTAAACCTGATAGACTTCTTTGAAGCAGTCTTCAAAGCCGTAGATGAGGGTAAGGTGGTTCACACAGCCTATCTACATCTCACCAAGGCTTTCGACACCACCCCCCACTTTGGAGTTATAGATAAACTCACTAAACTAGGTATGTCACGAGATGGGCTGCCAACTGGCTCACTTACAGAACCCACACTGTGAAAGTAGCAGACTCCAAATCTGACTTTAGACCAGTGACAAGTGAAGTACCACAGGGTTCAGTCCTGGGTCCTCTCCTATTTGGCATCTACTTCTCTGAAGTACAGGCTAACACAGAAGGTCTTTGGCTAATGAAGTTCACAGATGACTGCAAACTAGGAGACATGGGTGGCTTGTGCTATTGAGCTGCAAGACTGCAGACCCCCAGCTGTAAAACACAAGGGTTTCATGTGTGTGTATAAAATGCCCCTGTTGCTATATGGTGGTGGTTAGAGAATACCGTGGACTTGAACCCTGTACCTTGGGCCGAGGTGGCAAGAGCCTGAATTCCCTACTCACCACCATTTGTAAAAAATGTTGCAGATTTTTGCCTCATATTTGTTCTGTTCTGTTTCTCATAAAATCTGTGGTTTCTGTATGTTTGTGTCCTTACACAGTCAGTTGTGCAGTGGTGCAGTGGTAGCATTGTTGCGTGACAGCTGCAGGTTCTCTAGTTTGATGCTTGGCTGGGTTGACTTCTGTGTGTAGTCTGCATGTCTTTCCTGTGGGTGTGCCTTGGTGTCCTCCCATCGTACGAAGACATGTGTCTGGAGTGTTTTTCCCTGGGTCTCTGCTGAAAATTGACTTTTGTTCCAAGTCAGACTTTCCTGGTTAACAAATGTTAAATATATAAAAATGACAAGCATTTGAATTTCAGACTTCATCTTCTTCAGAAAGTACATGATAACACAAAAACTTTTATTCTAACAATTTTCTAAGTTTATAAGATGGACATTTGAAATATGTCCCTATTTTTGGGACTGTATTTCCCCCATTATTGGCTTCATCCAGGTTTTTTGGGCTAAGGTTGAGAGCTATGGTAAGAACTGAATTCACTGAATATGTTTGAGGGCTGTATTCCCCCATTATTGGCTTTGTTCAGGTGTTTTGTGCTAAGAGTTTGACAGCTATGGTGAGAACTGAATTCACTAAATGGTAACCATTTAAGTTTCAGTCTTCCTCTTTTCCACAAAACAACTAATTTGACATAGTGGTATGTTGGTTAGACGTTTTTGCACAGGGTCCTGGCTTCAAGTCTTGGCAGTGAAATGTATGGTGGTAACACAGCATTTTATTCTAGCAACTTTCCAACATTATACAAGCAATGTTTAAAATGTGTCCCTGTTTTTGGGCTTTTGTCCCCCCCAATAAATTTTGGCTTTTTCCAGATTTCTTGTGCTGCAAAGTTCAGAGATACAAATGAGTGTTGTGTAGATTTTACAAGGAGCTGAGAGCTGCAGGAGAGCAAAGGTTTAGTTCTACTTATGCTGAGTCTGCTTGCATTGTTAATAGCACAACAAGTAGTGTACTTGCTTTTGATGCAGAAGGCTGTGGGTTCTACTCCCGCAGTAGGTAGATGCATTGCTGATACTGTGGAGGTAGATGCTGCAGTCCTTTTTGGCAAAGATACCTAGTAACTATAGGTTCATAGGTTCATAGGTGTGCACTAGGCTAATGGCCCTGGAGCCTTTACAAGCCTAGCCCATAGGATTACCCTGGCATCGTGCCACCCAACCTTAGTTCCCAGTGCCTCTGTCAAGTAGATCCACTGAAGTGATCCCTGGGGTGAATTCTCTATTTTCATCCACTCATCAAGCTATCTCTTGAAGAAGGCCAGTAAGGTGTTCTGCTTGACATGTATGGGAAGTCTATTCCATAGCATGGGCAGTCTCTGGGTTATGAACCTGTCCCTCCAGCTTGTTGGTCTCTGGACCGTGTAGTGCGGAGGGATTGGGATTTCTTTAGATGTAGCATTTCTAACAGAGCTGGGTCAGACATGGCTTTGTAAGTCAAGCAGCAATTGCTTCTAATTAGGCAATATGAGACAGAGAATAGTTGGAGTTTTTTGAGTCTGTCCATATAGGACAAGTGTTTAAGGCCTAGGATCCTCTTTGTGAGGTATTTTTGCAGCCTCTCCAGTTGTAGGTGTCTAGTGAGGTACATGCCAAATGGGGCATTGTACTCGATGATTGGCCTTATGAGGGAAGAGTAAAGGGAGACAATGACCTCTTTCTTCCTGGATGCAAAACCCTTAGTAATGAGATGTGCCACATAGAAGGACTTTCTGACTACAGTGGCAATGTGGTGGTCAAAAGAGAGGTTGCTGTCAACCCGTGTTCCCAGATCTCTTATAGTGCCTTCTGTATTCAGTGGACTACCATTGATGTGGTAATTCATGTGAACTGGGTTTTTCCCAAAAGGGATGATGACACATTTTTGACACTGAAGCAAGAATACCCAAAGCCAAAGGACCTTGGCTTTGGGTATTCTTGCTTCTTGGTGTTGGCTCATTTCGTCCTGATTTTTTGAGCTTATTGTTTCCCATGGCTGAAGGAATGGATCCACCCAATTTTTTGGAGACTCCAGTTGCATTAAGGGAAGATTCTGATAATGCACCTGTCACTCATGGGGAGTTTGCGCAGGTATTGAACCTGTTAACAGAACTCTCTAAGCAACTTGCTGAAAGGGCCTCTGAATTGAGCTCCAGGTTGCCAGGTAACCAGTTACAACTAACAGATCAGTGTTCTAAGGTAATCACCTCATCCGTAGCAGGTTTGAACAGTAAAGTGGATGACGTGGTTTCCGGTAACCATTCACACAACAACTCTCAGACTGGTATGGCGTTTTCCAAAGCTGGTGCAAGTTGTAAACCAAGGGGAGATGACAACCACAGGGACACCAGCAAAGATTTTAACTTTGGTGCATGGACAGAGAAATCATTTTATTTCAAACAAGGTACTGTAAATTCGAATTTTAACAAAAATATTGAAGACAGCTTTAACCACTTTAGAGACAACTATACGCTTTTAAAAGCAACCAGTTAGAAATAGACTACCTGAAGGAGTGTATACATGTGAACAGAGTTCCTAAAGGCCTTCATTTATTTAAATTCCCTAACTGTGTACACCCAGGGACTATTTTGTACGATAAATTGTGTGACATTTTTAATAATGCTGGAACTGAAATGTTAAAATTAATGACTGTTAACTATGAAACCAAAGCTGAGCTACTAATGAAAGAATTGAATGCTCTCAACCAAAGAGTTACCAATCATTCTAATTTTGTTAGTGTTAAAAAGAGTTATGATAATGTTTTTTATGAAGTGGACCAACACTGTCTGAAGATTTTAAATAGAAAGATTAGGAAACTAGATAGGGATGGAAAAACAATAAAGACACAGTACTTATAGATGGAGAGAATGTCTTGGATCATAATAGTAATGTGGGCAGAGTGGACAACGAACCACTGAGAAGAAGTGAGAGAATAGCTGAAAGGGGTAAGAAACAGTCTTATCAGGATTTTCAGCACCCTCCCAACAGGGGAGTGAGAGGGATGAGACATCAGAAACAAGGGTGGAATTACCCTCAGAAGTAGAACTGGTGGACTTTGTTTCACCAGCTATGGTGGTGGAGGAAGCCCTTGTTAAACAAGTGGTTTGTAGAAAAAACAATTTTACGATTTTTAATTTTACGGATTTGGTGCTTACTGATGAATATTTTGATTTATTCTCGAAAGGTTTTAATTTTGTACCATCTTGTCCCTCTAATATAACCAACACGTTAATAGATTTTAAGTTATTCATCAGACAATTGAATCTTACTATATTTTTCAAAGGTCAATCCTACACTAACCCAGGGCTGACTAGATCCAGCACTTTTAACCCCCCCACTCACCCGTACCTCAAGATGTTCGAAGAAATGGTAGAGAAGGAAATTAGAACAACTGTCAGGGGGAATAAAGATATGTGCCCCCTAAATCTTAGTATCAAAGAATTCGAGTTAATTGAGAATTTAAGACACGAGAAGTGTCGGGTGATGAAACCGGATAAGGGGGGGGGGTGTAGTGTTGATGTACTATCTAGACTATGATATTAGTTTACAGGAGATGTTGCAGGATGCAGAACAATATGAAATGATGTCTTTAAATGAGATTAATTTAGCACATTTAGCGCATTCGAAAATTAGTTATTACTTGTATGATCATTTAATACAGGGTATAATTAACGAGCAGCTATATAACTATTTCCATGTTGTAAAACCAAAAGTGCCGATAATATTTGGTATTCCTAAGACTCATAAAGGACTAGACCCTCTTAGATTTAGGCCTATTGTCTCTGGTGCAAGAAGTATAACTGAGCCTTTAGCAAAATTTATAGATCATATAGCAAAGAAAACTTTGACTTCTATTGAACACATTTGCAAAGACTCATGGCACTTCTTAAGAGGAATTAACCGGCGGATGTTTAGCCCAGACCTTCTCATGGTAACTATTGACATCACTGAATTGTTTCTGAGTATTCCCCATATGTTAGGTTTAGAATGGTTTAGACAAGTACTTACAGTTGATTCCAGGTTGGACAACAACATCATTAACTTAGTGGTGGAACTAATGGAAACTGTTAGAGAATAATTTTATTTACTTTAATGGAGAGTTTTTCCGCCAAAAGAAAGGTGTGGCGATGGGAGCACCTTGCGCTTCACTTTATGCCAATTGCATACTGTATTATTGGGAACAAAAATATGTGTTTAACACATCACGGAATGAGTTTATAATACACTACACAAGGTACCTGGATGATATTTGTTTATTATGGAAGGGTTCCATACATGATTTAAACAAGTTCTTGGAATTTATAAATGGAAGTACTGAGTTTTTGAGATTCACCCACAGTATTGACCAAGACAGTTTACACTATCTGGATGTCACACTATTTAAAGACTACGGAAATTGTTGTTTTCAATCAAATTTATTTAGAAAAAAGACTTTTTCTAACGCATATCTTCACTTTGATAGTGGGCACCCTTTCTATCAAAAGAAAGGGATAGTCAAGGGTCAGATGATCAGGGCCTCAAGAATGTGTAGTACCTTGGACGCCTTTTTGGAGGAAGTTAACATCCTTGGTAACCTGTTTAAAGAAAAGGGCTATCCGCTTAGCTTGATTGACGAGGTGACTAAGGAAGTCACTGAGAACAGAGATTCAAAATATTACCCTCTGTTGGGGACTGGGTTAGGCAGTGCAGAACAAGTAACAAATAATAACTGTTCAGACTTTAAAAGTAGTTTCGTACATACTTTTTCCTCCAATGCCCAGATTATAGAACAGGTTATTTCAAGATATTGGCCTATTTTATCTGCACATGATGAGATAAAACAGTTTATTCCATTGGAACCGCGTTTTGTTAGAAAAAGAGGCGTAAACTTAAAGGAACTCTTTGAGAAAAATAAGGCGCTTAGCAATAGTTATAATAGAGTTAAGATGGGTACACACAAGTGTGGTTCCTGTAAACAATGTGCCTTTATGTTGAATCAAGAGGTGGTTTTCATTCCCTCTAGAAAATTTAGGTATAGGTTTACTAAATCCTATAATTGTGGGACCAAAGGAGTGGTATACTTAGGAATTTGCTTACATTGTCACAGTTTTTATGTGGGTAAGACGGAAAGGCATTTTAGAAGAAGCGTATATGAACATCAATATGACATTAGTAAGGGTAAAGAAAATAATGCCTTTTTTAAGCATTCCCAAGTATGTGAAAAAATGGAGCTCAAATTCACTATTTTGAGGAAGTGACACCAGACCCACGGGGGGGGGGGGGATTGGGAAACTAGACTAGAGTACTGAGAATTATTTTGGCAGCTGAGGCTAGATGCAGTGAGACCGCCTGGGTCAAATGATGCTTTGAATATTAGTAGTGTACTCATACTAAGGAAGGCTCGGTTATAATATTACTAAGAATTAGATATTGTTCTGTTATTACATCAGTGGAGACGTTTGTTAGATTTAGGTCTTTTATTTTATAAGCAGTAAAGGTTCACTTCACATTTTATATGATGATTTTACATTAAAGCTGGGAGTCATATTCACTTGCTAAACACTTGTGTAATGGTAACACAGGTTGGATGATTTTGTACAATGATTTTTAATGTCCAGATGTTGATTATGTTATGCATTTCATGATGATTAAGGGTTGTACAATGGAGGGGGGTGTGAATGTCATGTGACTTGGTGCTAAGTATTTAATGTGTTTCAATGGTATCACAAAACATTTGCTACTCTGAAGAAGCTCGGTATTAACCGAACGAAAGCGCTTGGATTTATTTGTTTGTGTTGGCTTGGTTTTGTGGAATAAAGGTGCTGCTTTTACTCATTTGAGTGGAATTTTATCATTGAAGAGATCCGGGTCCTTTGGCTTTGGGTATTCTTGCTTCTTGGTGTTGGTTCGTTTCGTCCTGATTTTTTGACATTTTTGGCATTGAGCCTAAGGCCATGGTTCTGACACCAGTCATTGGTCTCAGTGAGGCCTTTCTGTAGGATGTCAACATCACTTCGGGAGTTAATTATGGCTCCCAACTTGTAATCATCTGTGAACTTTGTCAGCCAGAGTCCTTTCATGTTGGCCTGAACTTGCATGCTATAGGTCCCCCTGTATTATCCACAAAATCTATAACACACACAAACATACTCGTGACACTCATCATTCAACCGAATAAAATTTTTCTGGCAACATTACTACCCCATTAAAAACTGGGAATCATACATGACCCCAAACTTGCAGTGAACCTGTTATCAGTTTGCCATCCATTCCCTATTGTAATATTACTAGCTTATCATTTTTTTAGTGTAACACAGGCAATTTATTCCTCAAGGGCAACAGACACTTTATTTGTAGAGGAAACCATGAAATATAAAGTTGTTTGCTAGCAGCAACCTCTTCATTAGTTACATATCTCTTTAATGTGGAATTATTTAGATGACTTTTACTTCTTCAGAGATTGTGCATATTTACTGATACTGGTGGACTGTAGAAGTTTGAGTAGACTTTTATGATGGAAATTTTCTGAATTGGGCAGTTTTGTCATTATTAGTGCATACATTTTGTTTCATTGTATACTGGAAAAATGTTCAAAACAATAAATTTAAAACACCCTCTAAAACTGTACTGTATTGTACAAGGAATGTAATTTAAGACAATCAGGAAGGTGTATCAAAGAACATGTGCATGTTTCGTGTGCAAGGGGCCTGTGATTTGAAAACATTTATTTTATTTTATTTATTTATCATTTGTTGACCGGGAAAGTCCGACTAGGTTCCACAGAGCCTGTTTTCAGCAGAGGCCTGGGGAGAAATGCTCCAGATCCATGTCTTTGGAATGTGGGAGGAAATCGGAGTACCCAGAGGAAACCCACACGAACACAGGGAGAACATGCAAACTCCACACAGAAAACAGCCCAAAGTTATTCTTAATCTGCCACTGGCAAAATGTATTTTCTTTGAATGTGGCTTTCAATGCTGTTTCAATGAACGTGATTTTCAAGGGCAGAGAAGTTTTGATGCTAATTCTGTTTTCATTGTGCGATTGCATTGCTTTGTTTAGAAGATATCTATTAGTGCTTGTGCTGTAAAATGCAAAATAAAACTTTCAAATGAAGTCCAAATTATCGCAGAAGTAAAGCAGTATGCACATTAGTGTTTTTGGTAAATGGGGTGAAATAGCCAAGTAATGGTTCACTGGAATGGTTGCAGGGGGGTGGCTCCATTTGACTATGATTTTGTGAAGGGGAAGGGCAGTAAACTCAAAGACAGCCCTGGCTGAACTATACCTCTCAACTGTCCAGATTTTTGTTTCTTATTTTTGATTTGTTCCTCATAAAATGTGTGTTTTTTTGGCAAATCATTTAGGAATTAAGTCACTAAATAATGACAAACACTGAGTTTCAGGCTTCATAACCTTCAGAAAAATGCATGCTAAGCAAGACCTGTTATTCTATCAACTGTCTCAGTTTATACAAGAGCAATTTATAGTACTGTTTATATGTTCCCCCATATATTTGGCCTTGTCCAGATTTCCTGAATTAACAGGTTGAGAGGTACGTGCAAATAAATTGCATTATAGAATTAGACATATCCAAACCTCTCAACTGTCCCCTATTTTGGCTCAAAATGTTGCTCTTCCCCTAATAATCCCTCTGCAAAATGGCAATTTTGGAAGAAAACGTGAAGGGTTTACAATTCATAAATAACTGTAATAATCAGAGTTATAGGTTTATAGGTTCATAGGTTCATAGGTAGGTACTAGGCTATTGGCCCTGGGGCCTATACAAGCCCAGCCAAAAAGGTACCCTGGCTTTTGCCACCCAAGAAAATTATTTTTCTGTGCCACTGTTGAGCAGAGCCACAGAGGTGATCCCCGGGGTGAATTTCCTATTTCCCATCCAATCATCAAGATTTTTCTTGAAGAGTGCTAATGAGGAGATTTGTTTGATATAGATAGCTAGTTTATTCCAGAGTATGGGAAGTCTCTGGGACAGGAATCTATCCCTCTGGCATGTTCTGTTTATTGTGGTGACAAGGTTTAGGTCCCTAGAGAGTGTAGCTTGGAGGGATTGGGATTTCTTTAAGTGGAGCATGTCCAACAGCTCAGGGTTTGACATAGCCTTGTATGTTAGGCAGAGATCACCTCTGAGTAGGCGATACGCGATGGAGTAAAGCTGGTGTTTTTTGAGACGGTCTACGTAGGGCATCTGTTTGAGGCTGGTAATCCTCTTTGTGAGGTATTTCTGTGGCCTTTCCAGTTCTTGTAGATGTCTTGTGAGGTACATACCAAAAGGGGCATTGTACTCTATAATGGGTCTAATGAGTGATGAGTAGAGGGGAACAATGACCTCTTTTTTCTGGATGAGAAACCTTTTGTGATGAAGTGTGCCACATAGAAGGATTTCCTGACTACTGTGGCAATGTGATTATCAAAGGAGAGACTACTGTCCACCTGTGTTCAAAGGTCTCTTTTCACACTTTTGGTGTTAAGTATACTACCGCCTATGTTGTAGTTCATGGGTACAGAGTTTTTACCAAAGGGGATGACAATGCACTTTTTGGCATTGAGCTTGAGGCCATGGCTTTGACACCAGGCATCTGTCTAAGTGAGGCCCTTTTGTACGATGTCCAGATCATTAGGAGTTTCGATTATGGCTCCTAGTTTGCAGTCATCTCCAACCTTCATCAGCCAAAGACCTTCTGTGTTAGCCTGTACTTCAGAGAAGTTGATACCAAACAGGAGTGGATCCAGGACTGAACCCTGTGGTACTCCACTTGTCACTGGTCTGAAGTCAGATTTGGAGTCTGCTACTTTCACAGTGTGGGTTCTGTCAGTGAGCCAGTTGGCAACCTATCTTGTGGCATAGGGATTTATACCTAGTTTAATGAGTTTATCTATAATTTTAGAGTGGGGGATGCTGTCAAAAGCCTTGGCAAGATCTAGATAGGCTGTGTGAACCACCTTACCCTTGTCTACAGCTTTGGTGACTGCTTCAAAGAAGTCTATCAGGTTTAGGAGACATGATCTGCCTTTTACAAACCCGAACTTGGTGGGGTCCAGAGTTTGGAGATTACTAATGTCTTTGTTTATAAGTTCCATGGTGATACGTTCCATGGCCTTGCAGACCAGGCTTGTCAGGCTAATGGGGCGGTAGTTGCCAGGGTCCATGGTGGTTCCCCCCTTATGGAGAGGGATAACCGTTGCTGTGCACCATTCAGCAGGCACAAAGCCTGAAGTGAGGCTATGATTGAACATGGTACTTAGGTGGGGTGCCAGTTCATTCTGTAGTTCGTCTAGAATGCAGCCTGGGATGTTGTCTGGTCCCACAGATGCTGTTTTCTTGGCTTTGGAGAGTGTGTTTTTTACCTGTATAGCCATGATTACAGGAACTTTGCATTCTTCCAGTATAGAGATGAGTTCTTTAGGGGGTGAGAGGGGGGTAAAGTTAGCACTGAACCTATCTGCCAGGATGTTGGCAATATCAGTTGGGTCTGTATATTTAGTGCCATTGTGCTGTAACTCAGAGCAGATCTGAGTGTTGCCATTGAGATTCTTGACATAGCTATAGAATGCTTTGTGGTTGTCTTTAGAATCAGTGGCAATTTTGTTTTCGTAACTAGCTTCGGAGGATTTTATTAGGGATCGCAGCTTCTTACTGAGGCTGACCAGGGAGCTCCTCCACTCATGGGATTTTACTCTCTTTTGTAACAGTTTCTTCCTTCTGTTGTACAGTTTGTTTATGGCAGGGGACCACCAAATTGGCTTACTTTTTTGGAGGATAGCGTCTTGGTTCTGTTTGGGATAGCACGATCCATGCACTCATGTAAGTGCTTATAAAGTGTAATTGTGTAGGATTCATTAGTCATAACTGTATTGTCCATCTGCATGGGTGTCACGAAGTTCACCACTTCTGTCTTAAGAAGCATGAAGTTGGCTTTGGATACATTTTTTACCATGATTTCCTTAATGGGGGGTGGGGGCAGGATGTGGATATCTAGGGTAATTAGCTTATGGTCGGATCCGACCAATGAGGTGTTGACTTCATGTGTGGAACACTGGTCACTCATGTTAGTAATGACTAGATCTAGGATATTGTTGCCCTGGTGGGGGTGTGGATAAGTTGATCCAGGGCATTGGAGTTTATGAATTCCAGAAAGCGTTGAGCGAAGGAGTTGGGACATGAGTAGTTTTCCCAGTTAATGGTGGGGTAGTTGAAATCGCTCATTATTAGGGTGTTTGGTTGAACCCTAATATTTTCCAGTACATCAAGAAAAGAGGAGTGGGAATCCTGAGGCATGGTGGGTGATCTGTACAAGCTACAATTTGGATTGCAGTTTTGACCAGAGTTAGTTGCACTTGGATAACCTCGGCTGCATTATGCTGAGCAACTAGCCTGGTGGTGTGGATATCCTTAATGAATATGGACACACCTCCACATTTGGTGTTCTGGTCCAGGTTACATGGCCGAAAAGTGTGGTATGAGTTATAGCCTGGTAGTGCAGGGGTGCTCTCTGGAGCCTTGAACCAGGTCTCAGTCACTGCACAGATATCGATGTTCTCCATTTTAAGGAGTGCCTCGAGTGAGTGCATTTTGAGATTTAGACTTCTAGCATTGAGTAGCATCACCCCCAGTTTTTGCTTGCCTGTTCCTGTTACGGTGGTGAATTTGTCATTTGAACCTTGCCTAAAAAAGGCACTATAGGGGTGGCAAGAACCTTAGCCAGTATCCTGAATCCCAGGGGTGACAGTTGCAGGCCATTTCTGGCAAAGCATCATGATCTGTCGACCATGTCATCCCAAGATCAAAGGCAAGAAAAAACAAACTGCTACTAAACCAGCACAGCTCCTGATGCCAAACAGCAGGACTAAATGCCTCCCAAACACACGTATGCTTGTTCTGGAAGTCAAAAGCAAAAACAACAAGCTGCTACTGAACCAACACAGTTCCTAATTCCAAGCAGCAGAACTAAACACCTCCAATAAGCACAGTCTGAGAGGTGAAACTCATCAAAGATAAACTCAGCCAGATAGCCAAACTCACTGAAGCAGGTCTTTTTAAATTCCAAAGGAATAAGCAAACAAGATGCCAGTAAACAAACAACTTCAATTTTATTTTTGGATCTAACTTCTAGACACAAATCCACAACCAACTCCTCAGGGTAGCCCCTACATAAAAACAAATTCGATATGAACCGGCACTCTTCCTGGAAGTCACCATCTCTCGAGACCATTCTGGCCGCCCTCACAAATTGGCCTTTTACTATTGATCTCTTCTGGAAGGCCGGATGTTCACTATCGAAATGCAAATAAGAATTGGAAAAAGTGGGCTTGCAATGAATTTTGCCTAAAAACTGGTTCTGGTTGCTGTCCTTGAATAATTCCACATCTAAGTATGCTATTCTGTCTGTGTCAAAAGTAGAGGTAAACTTTAAGAAATCCGTAGACTTGTTGAACATCTCCACCAGGTCATTGGCCACCGAAGAGTCAACCTTGAGAATGATACAAATGTCATCCAAGAAACGGCTATATAAGGATACTCGTTCTAGGAAGATAGAGTTAGTGAACACAAATTCCTTCTCCCAATGGGCCATGACCAAGTTGGCCACACTTGCCCCACATGGTGAGCCCATGGGGACTCCAACTAACTGATGGAACCATCTATCGTTGAAGGAGAAGTAATTACATGTTAAAATGATGTCCAATAGGTCTTTTACCATTGAAGTTTCACTCGCTGGTGCCTGCTTTGTGGTCATTTCCAACTCAATCCATTCCACTGCTACATCATGTGGAATGGATGAGTACAGGTAAACAACATCTACTGTCAGAAAGTGGTAATCAGGACTGTATGAAATCTTTTTCACCTTCCCCAAAAAGGACCAGGAATCTTTAGAAATATATGATTCACTAGCCACATATTTTTTTAGAATGTGATCCACAACTTTGGCTGCTGCCTATGTTACACTCCCTCTAGCACTCACCAACTGACGCATGGGAGGGTCTCTAATGTTTTTGTGGATTTTTGGGTTCCCGAACAAAACAGGTACTTGAGGTGATGCACAGTAAATGAAGTTGAAAATTTCCTGGTCAATGGATTCATTAATAAACATGTCTTCATAATAAGACCGAACTCTTGCCAGATTTCCATTCAACTCATTCTTGGACACCTCTTGGTAAGTTTCAGAAGACAAAATTGCTGACATTCTGTTGTTATAATCATCTATGTCCATTGCAACCAAGCCGCCTCCCTTGTCGGGTTGCATAATTCTGACTGGACAGGCACATAATTCATTAAAATCCGCACTTTCTTCTTTGGTAATATTAAAATGCATCACAGACCTAGACTGTAGCAAATGTCAAAAATCCAAATCACACATTTGCTCAAATGCCCCCAACATAGGGTGGATAGGTGGATTGTATGTACTAGGTACATGAAAAGTATTCTTTTGGTACTCATGGTCCCGCATCAACAAACATAAGTTTAATTTCCTGACAAATAATTTAAGATCCAAAATGGATCTGGCCACACAGGCTCTTCTAGATGGAACATAAGAAATTCCTTTAGCCAGGAAATCAACTAATAGGGGTGAACAGTTGCAGTGCGCTACCCCTGGCGTATCATGAGTGTAAGAGACAAGAACTAAGAGCCTGATTAAGCTGTGGGTTTACCATTGAGTTGATGGGGAGCACACAGCCGGGGACACCATCGGGTCCCATGGATGCGTGTTTTTTTGCTTTGAGAGAGCAGTTCTCACCTTGCGCTCTTTCTCGTGGGGGGCTGCACTCATTTGGTATAGATATCTCTCCTTTGGGGGATGGGGAGAAGTTTTTGCACGAACCTGCCAGCCAGTATGTTGGCATGGTGTGTAGGTAATCTTCTAATCTTCACATCATTTTGAACTAGTTCTGAGCATATCTGGGAGTTTCCTCCTAGGTTTCTAACATAGCTAAAGAAGGCCCTAATATCTGGGTAAACTTGAAATGAGAAAAATTATAAATATGGAAGTCCATCCCCGAGTTGGAAATGACTTCAAATGGGATGTGCTCAGAGCCAGTGCACCCTACTCCACTCACATTTGATTCCTCCTTGTCCTGTATCTGAACCTGGTCTTCCGGTTTGAAGCCTGTTGGGGAGAAGAGGCTGGATCCCGAAAATTTGCCCCATCCAAACCAGAACTAGGGTTCTCCGAATGGCTAGTCGGAGTCACTGGCTCACGTCTTCCCTCGGGGTTGGCATATTATTATTATTATCAGTTTGATTACCGGGGAAGTCCACTGGGCCAAGAAGTGCCCATTTTCAGTGGAGGCCTGGGGAGAAAAGCTCCATAAGCAATACAATACAATAAAGGTTAAAATACAAGGGGAGAAAAGCTCCATCAGCAATTAATACAATAAAGGTTAAAGTACAAATCAGGTTACAAAGTGACATACAATACAATAAAGGTTAAAATACAAGGTGAGAAAAAGCTCCATCGGTAATACAATGCAATAAAAGTTACAAGTGAAAATTTTTTTTTTTCAGATGATTACAATATTTACATGCTTGGAGTCTGCTAGTTCTGGATCTTTGGAGCAATAAGAATAAGTAAGAGAGTATAGTGGAGTGGGAGTTAGGAGAGCCTAGTGGGATCCCAGTATTTTATGTGGGGTGAAGGCAGGAGCATTTTCATTTTGAAGATAGGTGAAGGAAAAGTTGGGTCTTGAAGGATTCAGTGTTGGGTATAGTTCTAAGTGAAGGAGGTAGAGAGTTCCATTTTTTACCTAGGGAGAAGGAGAGTAGATGCTGGCCAGCAGGGCATTTGGGTTTGTGGATGGAGATTAAGTTTTGGTGTTCAGATCTCAGTGATCTGTTTGGGATGTATGGAGGAAGGATGTTTTTTAGGGCTGGGCATTTATCAGGGGAGAATATTAACTTGTGAGCAGTGGTTAGTTGTAGATAGTGTAGGTGGTTGGGGAGTTCTAACCAGTTCAGAGATTGCAGGCTGAGGCAGTGGTGAGTTGCTGTTTTGGATTTGGTGGCAAATTTAGAGATCTTATTATAGCAAGCTTCGAGCTTAGAGGTGTTGGTTGCAGACAGATTGGTTAGAAGAGGGGCTCCATATAGCAGGGAAGGTAGGAGGTAGGTGATTGCCAGGGTATGCCTAGAGGAGTTGGAAAGAAAGTGATTGTTCCTATATAGCATACCTAGCTTTTGGTGGGTTTTCTTTATGTTTTGTTGTATGTGAAGATCGAATTTGAGGTGTTCATCTAAGGTAATGCCAAGGAGTTTTGCAGAGGGGACCACTTCAATGGCAGTGTTAGTTTGGCTTAGGACATTGAAAGTGTTTTTGTCAAAGGAGGAAACCTTGGAGGGGAGGAAAATTAGTATATTAGATTTATTGGAGTTGAGGGAAAGGTGGTTTTGGTGCATCCAGTTCTCTGTAGTGGAAAAGGCTAATTGAGTTTTGGTCAGTAATTCAGAAAAGTTGGGGGTGGCACAGACCAAGGTAGAGTCATCAGTGTATTTGATTACTGTGGTGTCAGTGATGACGGTGTGAAGGTTATTTATAAAGATGTTGAAAAGCATGGGTCCAAGGATGGACCCTTGAGGAACACCAGTAGGTGTGGGCAAGAAGGAAAAGGAGGAGTTCTTCCAGCTTGTGATCTGTCAGATAGGTAGCTGGAGAACCAGGATAGAGTATTAGGGGAGAGATTGAGGTTGGTGAGATGATGGAGAAGGTGAGTGTGGGAGATGGTGTTGAAGGCTTTTGAAAGATATAGCAGTACTGTGGATACAATGAGTCCATAGTCTTGGGCTTGATTGACAGTTTCTAGGAAGGATAGTAAGGCGGTTATGGTACTGTGGCCAGGACGGAAGCCGTGCTGGGTGGGTGTTAGGAGGTGATTCTGAATTAGATAAGGCAAAAGTTGGTGGTGGACACATTTTTCTAGAATTTTAGATATTGGAGAGAGTAGGGCAATGGGGCGGAAGTTGGAAATAGTGGTGTTTTTGCCTCCTTTGTGAAGAGGTAGAATGAAGGCAGAATGCCAGAGTTTTGGTACGTACGACTCATTTAAAGATCTATTAATCAGAATACTAATTGGGAGAGCAATACCTTCAGCTGCATGTTTGAGGAAGGAGGAGGGAATGTTGTCAGGGGCGTTAGAGCATGGCTTTAGCTTGGATAGAAGCTTTTTTATAAAAGTGGTGGAAACAGGTATGAGATGGAAATTAAGGGGATTGTTATTTGGGTTGCTGGGTGATGTGAAGAGGGAGTTAGGTGGATTCTTAGTTGGGAATGTTTTACTTAGTTTAGCTATGGATTCAGTAAAGAAGGTGTTGAAATGGGAGCTAAGTTCACTGTCAGTTAAACTAGGGTCAGGGTAGGGATTGTTCAGTGATCCGGGATGGAGAAGGAAGTTGACCAATTTCCAGAATTGTTTTGGGTTCTTATTGTTGTTGGACTGAAGTTTATTATAGTAGTTTTTTTTTGTCCTTGGTAATAAGTTTTTTTACTTGGTTGCGGAGCTGGGTGTATTGGAGCAAGGTAGAGGACAGTTTATTTTTCTGATAGAGCTTCCAGGATTTGTCTCTGTGATACATAATTTGTTTATGCATATCCAACCCTCCCATCACCAGTCCCTTCCTCCGGTACTGAACTACTCGGCAAAGATCCAAGATTCATGGAAGTATTAGGGCCATTCAAAGGGGCAGGAACTCCGCCTTCTCGCCCCTTAAGTTGCCTTGCGATTTAGGAGGTTTAGGGTAAGCTACCCCCTCTCTGTAAGCCTTGATATCTTGATGTAATTTTTTAATCTTGATTGAGGTAATTTTGGAAATATACTAAACAATACTGGAGTATATCCTCTCATAGTCAAATTTATATCTAGGAAAATTATTGTCTGACTTAATAACCTCATCCAAGTTCACAATTTCTCTAGTTAGGGACGAGATTGCTTCCTGGTAGTGTGTACTAATAAGGTCAATCAGTTCAGATCCATGCCTATCAAACATAGTGAGGAGGTCCGCATGGAATTTAGATCCCTCCTCTAAACCTGTGGGATACTGCCAAGAATGCAGCCCCTTGGGTACTATCTTCACACGCAGACACTCTCCAAAATAAGAAACTTCCAGTTGCAATTTTCTTAACTTAACTAATTTCTGGTCAGAAGCATTGAGTTTAGAAGAAAGGTCATTGCCTTCGGGTGTGTTGGATACTGGACTGGCTGATCCATAGTTGGTAGACAGCTGGAATGGTCGACTCAACCATTGGTTCAAGTTGAAATGAACATTGCTTTGCCCCCTCCCCTCTGGGGGGTTATAAGATGGTAGTACGACTCCTCTTTCGCCATTCAAGGTTCCATAAGATGGCCTGATGTCGGCTCCTCCCGACCCCTGGCTTGATCTAGTGCCTGGGGCTCCTGGGTCACCCATCCTGGAACCTGCTTCACTATTATGTGGTAACAGTACTTGCAACCCAAAATGGTCTGGACTAGGGAGCTGTAAACCCTTAGAATTTGACCCGCTGCATGGCTGCATAGTTTCAGACATCACATCCAATCGTTGAGACAGCATATCACCTTTCTGAGTGAGAGAATTAATAAGCATAGTAAGATCACTGTGCTCCATGTTGTCCTGACTGTCTGGGGTAGAGCTGGGCATCACAAAAAAACAACTGAAGATCAAAGGCAAGAAAAAACAAACTGCTACTAAACCAACACAGCTCCTGATGCCAAACAGCAGGACTAAACACCTTTCAAACACACGTATGCTTGTTCTGGAAGTCAAAGGCAAAAACAACAAGCTGCTACTGAACCAACACAGTTCCTAATTCCAAGCAGCAGAACTAAACACCTCCAATAAGCATCTTGTTTGCTTATCCCTTTGGAATTTAAAAAGACCGGCTTCAGTGAGTTTGGCTATCTGGCTGAGTTTATCTTTGATGGGTTTCACCTCTCTGACTGTGCTTATTGCAGGTGTTTAGTTCTGCGACCATGTCATCCCAAGCAGACAGATACTGGATCTCTTTAGAATGGCACCAGAAGCTTAGCCAATTGTTGAAGTCAATCAAGATAGATTACTTTTATTTCAGAAATGCATGTAGATTCTTTTATTTTGTCAGCTGCTCAAGTTAGCAGTACTAATATTTAAAAAGTGTCCCTTCATTGACAGGTTCCCAGCTGTATTGTGTGGCTATTTTATTTATTTTTTTTTTGCATCACATTTTTGGTCCATTTTTCATAACATTGTGTTTTTTTGGCAAATTAGTGGCAAATCATTAAAGACTGAAGTTAGAAAATAATGACAGACATTTGAGTTTCAGATGTCATACCCTTCAGAAAATTCATACTAATGCAAAACCTACTATTCTATTATCTTTCTAAGTTTATAAGAGCAATGTACAAACATTGTCCTTATTTTTGAGCCTTTGTCCCACTTCTATGTATGGCTTTGTCCAGATTTCTTGCTCTGAGGTTGAGAGATATGAAAAATGTGTCAGAGCCATCACAGTCAGCCAGAGACATTTCAAATTGTGACATACTTGTTGCACCCCACTGCCCCATGTAGTGACTCTGGATGTGTCCAAGCAAGGCAAGCAGCAGTTATGCAGTGTAAATGTGCAGTTTATCCCCCCATCCAAGGTAGACACAAGTACTACAGTGGCTTTTCATCTGTCCTTGATTTTGCAGAATGTTCTGGTTTCTGTCATATTTTTATACTGTTGATTTATGCTTATTATTATTCAGAATGTGCCTGTTGCTCTGTGTTTAAGTAGCAATGCTTTAAAGACCATCAGGTAAGCTTGTCTGAGATTGTAAGATGCAAGTAAGCTTTAATAAGCATACCGTTAAAGAATTGCCAACATTGAAAGCCTTTCTGTTGTTGCCACGCAGAGAATACTTACATAACTAGATAACGTGCCTTGGGTATTGAAATGCACATGACAGTATTTGTAATAAAGGACAGGATTACATTATTTTAAGAAGCTCATTACATTTGTTGGAAACTTGCAGTCATCTTTGCAGGCTTTACCTGTAAACTAAACAGAATGCTAATCTATCGTGTGTGGTCCATTACCTGTACAGTAATCCTTTAAGCAATGTATCTTGAACTTGTTTCTTGTTTGCTATTCATTTTTTACTTGCATCATGTTTTCCCCATGAAACAAGTAGATAGTTGTTGTCAGGCAGCAGGTCTTTTTTAGATAAGAAACATTTTTACAAGTGGGGGTATCACAGAGATTGCTACTTTCAGCAGGTTACTTGGTACTTTAATAAAGTTGAATATAAATTATAATTAGAACTGCAGTGCAATGAGAAGTGGTTTGAATTGATTGCTGCTTGTTTTTCTTATACTTGATTTTGACTGGCATTCCAGTAATGTATTTAAAAAGTAATTTATTTTTTCATGCCTCACAACCTTTTTGTTTCCATCTAGATATTAAGTAAGCTGCCCTGCAGCCAATGCACTGAACTATTTTTTTTCTTCTATGCTTCATTTTGTCTTGATTTGACTCTCATAATGATGGTTTGGCACCCAGGGCAACATATTTAATTAAAGTTACAGTTTTTGTGGTTTTGAGCTTAGCTCCTCCCCTTTCTAGTTGGCTGCACCCCTTCCCATTCACCCCACCCATTCAGCTGTCTCCTGCAGTCCCCCTTTGATTTGAAGTCACCAGCCACCACTGCTAGGAGCCATAATAGAAACTCCTAACAATATGGACATCCTACAAAAGGACCTCGCTGAGACAGATGCCTGGCGTCAAAGCCATAGCCTCAAGCTCAATGCCAAAAAGTGCATTGTCATCCCTTTTGGTAAAAACTCTGTACCCATGAACTACCACATAGGCGGTAGTCTACTTAACACCAACAGTGTGATAAGAGACCTGGGACACAGGTGGACAGTAGTCTCTCCTTTGATAATCACATTACCACAGTAGTCAGGAAATCCTTCTATGTGGCACACCTCATCACAAAAGATTTCTCATCCAGGAAAAAAAGAGGTCATCGTTCCCCTCTACTCACCACTCATTAGACCCATTATAGAATACAGCACCCCTTTTGGTATGTACCTCACAAGACATCTACAACAACTGGAAAGGCTGCAGAAATACTTCACAAAGAGGATTACTAGCCTCAGACAGGTGCCCTATGCAAACCGTCTAAAAAAACTCCAGCTTTACTCTGTCGCATATCGCCTATTCAGAGGCGATCTCTGCCTAACATACAAAGCTAAGCCAAACCCAGAGCTATTGGACATGCTCCACTTAAAAAAATCCCAATCCCTCCGAGCTACACACTCTAGGGACCTAAACCTTGTCACCACAATAAACAGAACATGCTGGAGAGATAGATTCATGTCTCAGAGACTTCCCATACTCTGGAACAAACTACCTATCTGTATCAAACAAAGCTCCTCATTAGCACTCTTCAAGAATAATCTTGATGATTGGATGGGAGATAGGAAATTCACCCTGGGGATCACTTCTGTGGCTCTGCTTGACAAGGGCACAGGAAAATAATTTTCTTGGATGGCAAAAGCCAGGATACCTTTTTGGCTAGGCTTATATAGGCCCTAGGGCCAATAGCCTAGTACCTACCTATGAACTTATGAACCTATGAACCTATGAAGAGGCTGTGTTTAGTAGTCTAGGCAGGATGTGTGTAAATGCAACTGATTGTTGACACAGTGGTGCAGTGAATGGCATTGCCATCAGTTTTCTGGCATTTTAACTGTGGTTTGAATGAGGAAAAATCTGCTTTGTGTGGTTTAATTTCTACAGTTTCTCAGGTCACTAGTTACTGTTTAAAGTGTATGTATAAATGACTCAACACTACATCTAGGGCTGTTGCCACTGGTACTGTGTTGAGGAGGTTTACCTGGCTGCATTCTCAGGACCTCCCACAAAATATGAAAAATGAGATTTTAAATTCTCATTTGAATATATATTTAGTTTTTGGACCCTGTGTTGCAGATGTTATCAAAAATGTAATGAGAGAGGTAAGCTGATACTGTGAATCCCTCAGATTTTTCAGCCCTTTTCCGATTTTTCCAAGGGATTTTTTGCTCCATTGTCCAATTTTGTCGAGAAACAAAATAAAAAGCTTCACCGAAATGCTGGTAAGCAGACATTAAAAACAAACAATGACAGAGAAGTTCCAAGAAGGAAGCAGACCCGCCCCCTCCAGAACAAAGGACAGTCAAATAAGGCAGAATGATGTAAGGAACCTTCTCCACACATCCCACTCTGTCATTCCTTTATCCCTTCCAGAAAGTTTGAATCTTTATTTCTCTCTCTTTTGGCAACAACGTTTTTTCAGACAAATGGGTTCTGAGGTTGATTCAGCAAGGTTACAGGTGGCAAGTGGAAGAAGTTCTTACATTCCAGAGAATCATTCCATATCCACCATATCAACCCCCTCTGTACTCTCAAGTTTTACAGCACACTCTTTCTCAGGTGGTAATAGAAACAGTTCTTCCTTCCCTGGTGGGAACAGGTTTTTATTTATGAATGTTTTTGTTCCCAAAGAAATAAAGAAAGAAAATGCTTGGAGATCAGTTCTGGACCTTTCTTTCCTAAACCAGTATGTGATAGTGCCAAGTTCAAAATCGCTTCACTTCACAACCTGTTACCCTTTCTTTTTCAATTGAGTTTTTTTGTTAATCGTAGATTTCAAAGATGTTTATTATCACTTTACTATTTATCTTGATTTCTGGTGTTTGTTAATGTTTTGTCTTTCTGGATCACATTATCAGTTCGCTGCCTTACCCTTTGGGCTGTCCACTGCACCAAGAGTGTTCACAAAGTGTCTAGCTCCTGTCATAGCCCATTGCAGGTTATAGTGTATCCACAATTTTTCCATATTCAGAGAACTTGCTTATCTTTGCAGAGTGTTTTTCAAAGTGTTAGGGAATGTCTTACTTGGATGAAAGATCTCCTATACAGGCTAGGATTCCAAGAAACATTCAAAAGTCTTTTTAAGTCTGTTACACAGGATTCTGTTCCTGGGGTGTGTGCTAGAGACCTCAGTACAAAGAGATTTTCTTTCACTGGAAAAAAACTGATTTATATTTATATCTATTTCCAGGGGTTTCCACTCAAGACTTCAGTCACTGTGAAGGAATACCTCAGAATTCTGGGTCTCATGTTATCTATGATTCTCATGCTACATTTGGCAAGAAACCACATGAGAAATATACAATGGTATCTGAAGTCTCTTTGGTCCCATCACCAACACCCATTATCTTTTCAGATTCCAGTTCTGGGATTTGTGAGAAGTAATAATTTTTATAAATATCAAATATCCCTAAATCCAGGCCCTCTCTTTTCCTTTCTACTCCTGCTCCAATCCAGTCAGTCATTACAGATGCCTTGTAATTTGTTTGGGGAGCGGTGTCAAGGGTCATAAAAGTGCAAGGTATCTGTGACAATAAAGACAGATGCAAGCTCATAAACATAAGAGATACTTGCCATTGTCAAGGCACTTTACTGTCTGAATCACTGTTTGTCCCAAATACCACTTGAAGTTGTTATAGACAATATCACAGTGATGTGGTACATAAACAAGCAAGGGAGAACCAGATCTTACCCTCAATGCAGATTAGCCATGTTAGTATGAGACATAGCTTTACTGTGCAATCTCACTCTACAGGCATACTATATTCCATCAGAGTAAAACTATGTGGCAGACAAGCTGAGCAGGTCAAAGGTAGACAATCACAAATGGAAACTAGATGAGGGAGTCTTCCAAGATTTGATTCATCTGCAGGGAATTCCTCACATAGATCATTTTGCCTCTTCTCAGAGCAATCAGCTGCAAAAATTATGCTCCTGTACTCCATGCATGAAGGCTCGCGGTGGTGGTGCTGCGGTAGCATTGTCGCCTCACAGTAAGACGCTGTCTGGTTCGATTCTCAGCTAGTGCGTCTTCTGCGTGGAGACATGCATGAATGGGCGTACCTTCGTTGAAGGTTGTGCGTTAGGGCTGGTAACTCGGCACATAAAAAATCAACTACCAATCATTAGAGGACCGCAGTTCCGCTGTGGCGACCCCTGACCGGGGAAAGCCGAAAGACACAAACAGACTCCATGTATGAAGGCCTACAAGACAGATGCTTCTTCTTTTCCTATAACAGGGGTGTTTCCATATATCTTTCTACCTTTTCCACTGATATTCAAGGTACTTCTGAAAATTCAGAAGAAATCACCCTAAGATCATTGTGGCGACTCCCATCTGACCCAAGCAACAGTGGCTCTCCCTTTGTTTGGCATTAGCCAGGTACAACTACTACAAGGTTCCTTGCAGTCTGGTTCTATTCACACAAAAACAGAGGTGTCTGATATATCCTGACCCCAAACAACTTCAACTGGCTGATGGGTGATTGGGCTTAATACCTTTTAAGCAACTATTACTAAGGATGTGCCTCAGGTACTAATGAAGGCAAGAATGTTTGCTACTAGAAAATCAGATATAAATAAATGAAAAATGTTTTCTAGTTGATGCCAACAACATAATCAGCACCCACTCAGGGCTAGCGTTTCTATGGTTTTAAAATATTGTGTGAGCTGTTTTCCTATGGTCTTTTTTACACCTCCAAATCAATACCCACTGTTTTGGTTGTTTCATCATGTCTGCTCATGCCCCCCCCCCCCTTTTTCAAAGCATTCTCATTTCAGAAAGTTTTTTGAAATGAGTATTGCATAAGAGACCTCCTAGAAAATTGCTGGGTTCTCCTTGGGATCTTATTTTTGTTTTTAGATAAGCAACCAGCACCAACAGTTGCCCCTGATCAAATGGCAGAGGCAAAATGTATGAAGTGGATACAGAACTCATAATGCTAATGGTATTAGAGTCTGAAGAGAAGTAAAGGGGACACAGGAAAAGAAAGGCAGCAACATGCATTGTTAGGAATGGAAGTAGAGAAAAAAAGGGCATAAATTTAGGAAAAGCAGAGATGAAGCCACAGATAAGAAAGTAGCAGTGAGGTGAAAGGCAATAAGTGTGAAGCAGAAGAGCTACAGCAAAGACAAAAATATGCACATGATGGGAAGCTTTGCTAAGAAAGGAGACACTGAACCATTTCAAGCACCAAATGTTAGGACTGATTTGTTTAGCTGTCACAGATGGCAGAACAACTAAATGATTCATTGGATATATAACACTAATAATGGTATGAGACTAGGCATTAGGAAATACCAAAATGGTAGGCTGGCATTGTGATACTGACACAGCTATGGGCATTTATCCCAACAAACTGCTTTTATGCCAATATTTGTTTCTCTGATTCCATTTTTATAACAGCAAGCAATGAGGTTAAGACAGGCAACCATTCCAAGATGGTATGCGGCGTATGCCAGTCTATTACAAGATGGATACATGCATGTGAGCATTTTAGAGGTCAGCAGTTCATGTATCAATGTGTAATTGTAATGTATGAATAAACAAGAGACATTTTCTCAAGGATACAGGGGTTCAGCAGACTGTAAAAAAAGCACTTATAACTTGAACAGAACTTCAGAAAGACGTACTGCGAGGCAGCAACAATAACTGCTGTATCGCTGTGCCAACCTCCGCATTGTGACCCTCTGTTAAACTAGTTACTAGTGCAATGTATGAGTTATCAGTAGTAATATGTATATATGAAATATTAATACATATTTTATAGGAAAATTAGCAGTGAAGCAAATGCCAGTAGACGTTTTAAAGTTTTAAAGCGTGGTGTTTCTAGAGGAAAGCGAATTTGATGTTTTATTTCTCTGGTTAATGAAGTTTACCTGTGTTGTGCTAGTTAAAAAGCTTTTAACAACTTTTCTCACAAAAATAATACACAGTAGCTGCAGTGCCTGCACAACAGCAGCAAACTCTGTTTACAGAGACATGATTGCACTTCCTGTACATAATGTTTACCCCTTGTATAATAAAAGGTACCTCTATATATATTGGGCTGTAGGCCAAGCAAATGCTAATCATCAGCTTTGTAATCCATTATGAGTTTAGGTTACATTTTTTCATATAAAAAGAGGCAGTAATTAGCTAAGGAAATAAGTCAGAAGGTTCACTTATAGTAATTAAATGACAGTAGAAAAAGAAGATGGCTCAGACGTTGCCATCATTTATGGAAATTAATCTTTTAGCTTTTAGCATTAAGCAGATAATTTATGACTGCTACATTTAATATACAAAAATAGATAATATCTGTGACAGCTTAGTAGTGTTCAGAGCTTCATCATGAACTCTGAGGAAAATAACTTGAAGATTATTTGCGGAACCACTGCAGCATGTTTAAAGAGACAAAGTGTTAAAGGTATGTGACTCTGAAAAACAAAAGGAATTTTAAGTTAACAAACATCTCCCTCTCTCTCTCTCTGTTTCTCTTTTTTTCAGACATGCAGTATGCCATAACCAAAATAATGAAAGCAGGGACCTGTTTTTTTTAGCATATTGGAGATATTTGTTAAAAGAAATGTCATGAGTGCACTTCTTACTACTGCGTGTGTGTGTGTGTGTGTGTGTGTGTGTGTGTGTGTGTGTGTGTGTGTGTGTGTGTGTGTGTGTGTGTGTGTGTGTGTGTGTGTGTGTGTGTGTGTGTGTGTGTGTGAGTGTGTGTGTGTGTGTTTGTGTGTGTGCGTGTCATAGTGTTCTACTTCATAAGGCAGACTTGAGTATGTGCCTAATCTGACAGATCCTGACATCTGACTGTGACCTTCTCCTTGTCCAGCCTGATGAGGGGGACATCTGTGTATCTCATTGGGGAGTCGTCTATGACCGAGACATTTAGTTTTGAGGTGTTTTGCTTTAAGGGCTTATTAGCTGAGACACTGTTATGTGTATTATTATGTGTATTGGATTCTGTTGGATCTGCAGTGTGTGCAGTAGTTTTGCGCTTTCAACAAGTTCCATTATGACACTGTCATAATCCATGTTGGAGTGAATAACTTGAGACATACCTCTATGAAGGGAGACATGACTGAGCTCTCAGATTATCTGTCCCAAGCAGGTATCTCCCTAGCCCTAAGCAGCATTCTACCTTCACCCAGGATGATGCCACAATATACACAACAAAATGGACTTCAACAATTGGCTTAGCTTTTGGTATCAATCCAGGCAGATCCAGTATCTGTCAGCCTAAGAATGGTCGACAGATCATTCTGCTTTACCAGAGATGGTCTTCATCTGTCACCTCTTGGCTTTTGGTTATGGGCAAAGGTACTTGCCTTTCCCACAGTGTCTTTTTTAAACAATGTCATAACAACAAAATTCCCACCGTAAAAAAAAAAAATCCAAACTCAAGACTATGCTGCTTAATGCTAGGAGTCTAAATTGAAAACTGCACTCACTGGAAGCGCTCCTTACCTTGGAAGATGCCAGTATCTGTGCAGTCACAGAAGTATGGTTCAAGGCCACAGAGAGCGCCCCGGACATGCAAAGCTACAATGCCTTCCACATGTTCAGACCTCAAAGCGAGCATGAAAATACGAAAGGCAGAGATGTATGCATCTTCATTAAAGACAAATACACCTCAAGACTAGTCAAACAGTGCAACTCACTTGAGCTACTCCAAGTCCAACTAACTGTAGGTAAAACTCCCTTCCATATCATTGTTAGCTATAGGTCCCCCACCATGAACCACGAGAACCACTCTGCTTACCTGGACCTACTTGAGTCACTCACTATACAGCCAAACACCTTGGTCATGGGTGATTTAAACTATCCTTCCATCAATTGGGAGTCATATATGAGCACAAACACAGTTGCCCTAAGGTTCCTGAACTTTGTTAATACAAATGCTCTGGAACAGATAGTCTGTACCCCCACAAGGGGCTTGAATGTTCTAGACTTAGTACTCACCAACATAGGGGGTCTCTGCATTACCTCCTGTGTGTTGCCCTCCCTGGTAAAGTCTGCTCATAAATCAGTATTGTTCGAAGTAATGATCATACCTGACCCCCCAAGAGCAAAAAGGATGAAAATTTCTCCAAAGCAAACTATAGCCTCCTAAGCAATGGCATAAATAGTTTCAACCCCCTGTTACTACTGTCAAAAATGACTCCTGTACAGAGGTATACACAAATACCTTGTATAAACACATATACAAATGTATAGACTCGGTGTACCTGAATGGATCAAAACAAGGTCTTCACAAAAAAACAAGCCACCCTGGTGGGCATCAAGCAAAAATAGGTTATACAACAAGAGGAAGAAGCTAATGTCTAAGAACAAGAGGGAACCAACTCAGGAGAGGAAGGACACTCTTCAAAATGTCCTTGTAAAAGCAAATTAGATATCTTGTAAAGTCTGCTAAAGCCAATTATGAAACTAAACTAACATCCCTAGCTAAGGATAACCACAAGGCATTCTTTGGTTACATCAGAAATCTAAAAGGGAAAGCCCAGCTTTGTGTTGAGCTAGTAGTGGATGATACCACTTATACTGACCCCAAGGACATCATCAACCTTCTAGCAGACTGATTTGGTGCAAACTTCACCCCCCTGTCTCCACCAGACATACCCCAAGGCATACATGTCACTAGTCATCTACCTAGCATCTCTGAAGAGCATATCATGACTGCACTCTCCATGGCCAAAATCACAGCCTCTGTGGGACTGGATTAAATCCTAAGCTACCTACTAAATGGTCTAAAACAGGACCTAGTAAAAGTAATCAATCCTGCTCCCCTGTCCATCCATTCTCTCTCCTTATGACCACCATCAGGCAGTCCTTTCTGCAACTACATGGCCCATTTGATCCTTCTATATGGCAAGAGGCAAACTCATTCATTGTCCCTCTCTAGAGAGAATTCTATGTCTGATGTATTTCCTGCTTAAGTCAAAAGCCTTTCCAATTGATTTGTTTCCTAGAAGGCAAGAATCAGGCATTAGGAAGTGGGCCAACCCATAGTTATAAGGGCTCTCCTTCTAAGGCTTAGCAACTCCCCATGATAGCTGTTGGCTTCCATATATCTGCTGGTCTAAAGCAGTCCTGTGGATGCTTCCATAGACATGTGCACATCTTTTTGGCTTGCATGTTACATCTAGCAGCACCAACATAAGGTGTAGGTCAGCAGTGCAGCTGGCCATACTGCCTCTTTTCTCCGCAGGATGGCCAAGCTGCCACTGGTTATCTCTACACACCATCCTTACCCTGGCTCTGCTACTGCCCAATTCACTAACCGAATTTGGGTTGTCTGGGCTGCAGTCATAGCTTTATCATGTAAACCATTGCACCAAAGTCAATGCCCTCTCTTTTGACTGCTATTCTCTCAAAATTATGCCTCTCTCTCTATCATTGTCTTACAATGAGTTTTGTTACAACTCACACAGTCATTTTACGCTGCTTCCTGTATTCATTTTCCATATCCCTTATTACTTTCTCTGAATACTTTTTAATACTGTTAATTCGTTGTCTCTGTACTATGGCCGCAGTCATGGTGGTGCAGCAGTTAGCGTTGTCACATCACAACAAGAGGTTCTCCATTTCGATTCTTGGCTGTAGTGCCTTCTGTGCGGAGTCTGCATGTCCTCCCCATGGTCGAATGAACTTAAAGACATGCAGGTAGTGCATGGGTGCACCTTCTTTGAAGGCTGGGCACCGGGCTGGCAACTCAACACCATAAAAATCCACTGCCAATCGCAAGCAGACTGGTGATCTTCTGTGGCGACCCTTAACTGGGAAAAGCTGAAATACATTACTATTTCTTTATCTCTGTAAGATAATTTGAACTACATGCACTACTCCAACTGCAGCTCACTAGGTTCAAATAGAGTGGAAACATAACTTCACTGTCAATGGAGTCTGTTCTCTGAGGATGAGTTCCTGCATTCTGTAAGCCCTAGCCAATGCTTTTCACTATGCTGTTACTGCTCCTGTCTTAGTTCCTTGATGACATGCCCCACGAGGTAACATAGCCATGTTGTACTCTTTCCATAGGTTATTTTGACCAATATCCAGCACCTTCTTCTTATTTACATAGAGCTGTAGCTTTTACTTTTCAGTTCAGTCCATCAAGTTTTCAGATCTCTTGCTAGGCTTTGCTCTGTTTTGATCATCATCTTCTTTTGGCTGTTCCCGTTAGGGGTCGCCACAGCAGATCACCTGTTTCTATTTCTTCCTGTCCTCTGCATCTTGCTCTGTCACCCCAACCACCTGCATGTCCTCTCTCACCACATCCATAAACCTTATCTTAGGCCTTCCTCTTTTCCTGTTACCTGGTAGCTTCAGCCTTAGCATTTTTTTCCCAATATACTCAGCATCCCTCCTCAGCACATGTCCAAACCAATGTAATTGTGCCTCTCTGGCTTTGTCTCCAAACCTTCCAACCTGTGCTGACCCTCTAATATACTTATTCCTAATCCTGTCCACCCTCGTCACACCCAGTGCAAATCTTAACATCTTTAATTCTGCCACATCAAGCTCAAACTCCTGCCTTTTTGTCAATGCCACTGTCTCCAACCCATATAACATAGCTGGTCTCACTACCCTCTTGTAGACCTTCCCTTTCACTTTTACAGGTACTCGTCTGTCACAAATCACTCCTGACACTCTTCTCCACCAACTCCAGCCTGCCTGTCCTCTATTCTTCAACTCTCTTCCACACTCACCGTTACTCTGAACTATTGACCCCAAGTATTTAAACTCATCCACCTTCGCCACCTTTACTCCTTGCATCCTCACCATTCCTTTATCCTCCCTCTCATTCACACACATATATTCTGTCTTAGTCCTGCTGACCTTCATTCCTCTTCTCTCTAGAGCATATCTCCATCTCTCCAGGGTCTCCTCCACCTGTTCCCTACTCTCACTACAGATCACAATGTCATCTGATAACATCATAGTCCAAGGAGACTCCTGTCTGATCTCGTCTGTCAACCTGTCCATCACCATTGCAAATAAGAAAGGGCTCAGAGCTGATCCTTGATGTAACCCCACCTCCACCTTAAACGCATCCATCACTCCCACCGCAGACCTCACCACTGTCACACTACCCCCTTACATATCCTGCACCACTCTTACATACTTTTCTGACACTCCTGACTTCCTCATACAATACCACAACTCCTCTCTAGGCACCCTGTCATATGCTTTCTCTAAGTCTACAAAAACACAATGCAACTCCTTCTGACATTCTCTGTACTTCTTCATCAACACTCTCAGAGCAAAGATCGCATCTGTAGTGCTCTTTCCCAGCATGAAACCATACTGCTGATCACTAATCATCATGTCCCTTCTTAACCTTGCTTCCACTACTCTTTCCCATAACTTCATGCTGTGGCTGATCAGTTTAATCCCTCTGTAGTTACTACAGCTCTGCACATCACCCTAATTCTTAAAAATCGGTAAAAAACACTTTTTCTCCATTCCTCAGGCATTCTCTCACTTTCCAAGATTTCATTAAACAATCTGGTTAAAAACTCCACTGCCATTTCACCTAAACACCTCCATGCTTCCACAGGTATGTCATCTGGGCCAACAGCCTTTCCATTCTTCATTCTCTTCATAGCTATCCTTACTTCCTCCTTGCTAATCCATTGTACTTCATGATTCACTATCCCTACATCATCCAACCTTCTCTTCCTCTCATTCTCTTCATTCATCAACCCCTCAAAGTGCTCCTTCCATCTCTTCAACACACTCTCTTCGCTTGTGAGTATGTTTCCCTCATTATCCTTTATCACCTTTACCTGCTGCACATCTTTCCTAGCTCGGTCCCTCTGTCTAGCCAATCAGTACAGGTCCTTTTCTCTCTCCTTAGTGTCCAACCTTTCATACAACTCTTCATATGCCTTATCCTTAGCCTTCACCACCTCTCTCTTTGCCATGCACCTCATCTCCTTATACTCCTGTCTACTTTCTTCATCACTCTGACAATCCAACTTCTTCTTTGCCAACCTCTTTCTCTGTATACTCTCCTGTACTTCCTCATTCCACCACCATGTCTCCTTGTAATCCTTCCTCTGTCCAGATGTGATACCAAGCACCTTTCTAGCCGTCTCCCTTACTAGCTCTGCTGTAGTTACCCAGCTATTTGGTAACTCTTTACTACCACCCAGTGCCTGCCTTAACTCATCCCTGAACTCCACCTCACAATTACCCTTTTTCAGTTTCCACCATTTGATCCTTGGTGCTGCCCTCACACTCCTCCTCCTCTTCTTGATCACCAATGTCATCCTACAAACTACCATCCTATGCTGCCTAACTACACTTTCTCTGATCACCACTTTGCTCTGTTTTGCTCTGCTCTTTGCTTTGCTTTGCTCTGTTTTGATGTCATCTGCAAAATGTCTGATCCAATTTTTGATGCCTTTTTTTATGTTTAAGGCAAATACGTTGATGACTACCAAACTCTAATGCAGAGCTGTCACTAGGTTACATAGGGAAAACCAGTAGATGTCTTAAAGAACGTATATTGGAACATATAAGAGATATAACCAATAAGAAAGACACCAATGCTCTAGCGAAACATGTGTTAAATGAGGATACGCAACATATATTTCATTTTATGGTGCTAGAAATTATTCAACAAAATATTAGAGGGGGTGATATAAATAACAGAGTAGAAGTAACAGAGCAGAAATGGATATTACAACTTCAGGCAGACAAACCACCAGGGTTAAATGGTGTAGTTTCACTGAAATCCTTCCTGAAAGCTAGGTCTCTGAAACATTGATTTTATTGTTTTTTATTACATGACACTTTTTTATATTTTTTTATTATTTTGAATACTGCTTTAAAGCCCAGAACTTTTAATTGTTATTAATTAATGAAGTCATATTGGATGTGCTACTTGATTGGTTAGTATTAATTTAAATTCAGTTGTTTTATTTGTATGAATGGAGTCTGATGAAGCGATTAGTTGTAAATCGTGAAAGCGCTTACTCTTATGTGATTTATTAAAACTGTTTGAATTCACCGAGCCGTGGTCAGTTCGCTGTCTTATTTTTGTTTGAATCAACATCATTCAGGTTGCCTTTACTAGGTCTAGGATAATTCAGTCATAAAATTAGATTAGATCAGGTTTCACATGGAAGTTTGATCATATACTTATCACAGTTAGTTATTTGGAGTCAGTGTTCACCATTGTATGCCAAAAGCCTTTTACTCAGTGTTTCTTTTCTTTCTCTAACCTGCCATTGAAGTCCAGTGTACTGGCCTGTAGTTTTATGGATTGTTTTTCTGCCTTCATTGGGAACTGACACTACTTCAGCATTCTACCATTCCTCTAGGATTTCCCACTCACCAGTAACATGTTGAATACTCACTGTCACAGAAGTTACTGTGACAGTGGCTAGATATTTTACTAATTTTTTAGTAATTCAAGGGTATACCCAACTCGCTGCTTGTGCCTTGTCTTCCATCAGTTTGAATATCTCCCTGCCACCATACAAGCCTCAGCTTGAAAGATAGATATAGGGATAGATAGACAGATAGATAGATAGATAGATAGATAGATAGATAGATAGATAGATAGATAGATAGATTTATGTGAACTAATCAGATCAGCATAAATGGTTAGAAAGATTTCCATGTTTAAACTTATACAACTTGTATTCAAACCTGCTAGTTCTAACCTAACCAGAGATCAATGGATTCTAGTGGCTGCTTTAATTACTAGTATAACAACCATGGTATAGTCGATTCTAATGGATGCTTTAACTACTAGTATAACAACCATGGTATAGTTGATTCTAGTGGATGCTTTAATTACTAGTATAACAACCATGGCATAGTCAGCTCAAATACTACCTAACCTTGTCAAAAAACATTGTCCTACTTTCTCTTTGCAGTCATTTAAGTCCTGTAAATGATCAATAGCACAACAATTAGCGAGAGATGTATTCCTGAATTTATGGAAATGGCCCTACCTAACAGAACTAAAATCTATTGATTGGAGCCACTTCTAAAATGAAAAAGTCCAGTATGATAGCATCAGCATTAATTTGCTTCTGCAACCTACTTGCTGTTATACTAGAATATTATTCCCCCTGAGGTATTTTTGTCTTTGGGGTAATACAGACTATTGATTAACACCATCCTGGAAGAACACATGAGGCAAAGGGCTAAAGCAATGTAAGAATGAAAAAAAAATGACCCCCCACCACACTCAGCAAAAATACAATACTTACTACGAATTAAAGACTTTTTGCCGACTAGTAACAGACTCAGCAAATACAAAACACCTAAGACATATGCAGTGTTTGCTCCTTAAGTCAATCTAAATCTTTTTGGAAGACTATAAAGAACTTTGCCAATGCCAATATATTTGTGAATTCTAAAACTGGTAGTACCCTCAATCAAAGTAAACTACACTGTACAATATTAATATCCTTCTTTCCCACCATAATAAAGTCTTAATGTAATGGTCTATCTTTTCCTTTTCTTAAAACTTGTTTAAAAATTATTTCAATATCTTCTTTTTTATTTTAAATATAAAGATTATAAAAAGGTTAAATTTTTACTTGAAAAAAATTAGTTTGGACATGACTCATCAATTCACACTCACTATATCCAGCATTTCTGAAGTTAGAAAGCACAGCCTTACTAAAACTTTTAACATTTTAAAGAAACGTTCACTACAAACTTCATTCTGTACAGTTTCAAAAGCACCATAATTTGAGTGCATTCAAATATCTCAAGTCCATCTACTGCCCCTGACTTTAATATGAAAAAAAAATAGTTTGTTGTCAGATTCTTATTTACATCCACGCCTGTGATAGATGACTAACATCATGGCCTTTGACAAAATTCAGTACACTTGCAACTATTTACTATTTCACAGACCAGATTATCAATATTTAAAAATACTTCTATCTGGAGCAGTATTTACAGAGTTAGGAGCCTTTGAAACAGAAAACCACAATATTTTTCTAATAATGAAAATTATTATCAATAATGACATGAGCTTCTAACTGCAAGCACAAATGCAATATCAGAGTTCATAATGAGGGTGTAGTTATCACATGTTACTTCTTTTATTGGGGACAATATTAAGTAGTAAAAAAAGCCTTTGAAACAATAAACCACATTTATTTCATTAATAACCCCCCATATTTTTTCAGTAGGGGTAATCACATTTTTCAAGAACAGAACCTTTTAAGTTATCACTAATAAAAAGTTAGCTCTTTTTCTTGTGAAGTCCCATGAGGTTCTGTGATATGTCTATTACTGGTATCTTTATTTATTAATAATTTACCCTGGGACCTCCATAATCACAATTGCATTCTTTACACAAATTATATTCTGATAACTAGCAGCTAGAGCACAGAAAAAGGACTACCTGTTAATTGTCTTCCTTCAGTTAAAACACGACTGTCTTGGAATCTGGATAGATTAGCAAGTATCAGTTACTCATTACACAGAATTACTATATGAGGTAGTAAAAAAACATATATTTTCCAGCCACACATCTCATCTGTTCCCAAGTTAAACATGAAATGCCATTGCAGTAAACATACTGATACCATAAAGAGTACAGGCTTTACCATTCTCTTCTCCTTAAATTATTTAATTAACATTTATTTAAGTCATGTTTATTAGGTCTTAACATTCTCTTCTCCTTAAAATATTTAAATAACATTTCTTTAAGCCATGTTTATTCATGTAACTAACAACATAAACCATGTTGCTTATCTGTTTCAAAAGTAAACTGGTTAACTATTATAGTCAAGTTTACATTTTCTTAAACTGCTTCATTTTTTAAACATCTTATGAATAGCTACTGCACAAATTTAGCTAAAAAACATAAAGCTAAAATTCTTCCTAGCTTTAAAAGAATAATAAAGATGCATTATTGGAAAGAGCCAAATTTAGCCTGGCAGTAGATGCAAGATCTTTCCCAAAAATAGGCCATGCTACCCAGAACACACTGCCACCTGACCTTAAATCAATGATTATTCCATATTAACCAATTCAAAGAAGATCTAACAGAAGCTTAAAATGTAATGGTTGTGAAGATATTAGTTAGCAGAACTGTAATACTGTATGACAAAAAACATAATAATAATACTAATACTAAAAGATTAACAATGAACCGTGCATGCTCCAAAACGTAATCTTGATGCATGCAAATAGAAAACCATATTTTTTTTCCTAGGGGCAAGCTCTAGTGCACCCCCACTCCCCCAGCTAATTATATATATTAGAACTCTAACATGGCACAACACCGGGGAAAGAGCATATTACCCAACCACGATAATATAGAGATCTCACATAGATGTTGATAAGCTGTTTTGCTGACCAAACTGTGTCAAAAGAAAGCTGTTGACTATACAGAAAGTCATTAAAAATGATAGCACACACACATATACACACACACACACACACACACACACACACACACATACATATATAAATATATACACACACACACACACACACACACACACATATATATATATATATATATATACGTAACTATCTCTGTATCTATCTCTGTAATATATATATATGTGTGCATGTGTGTGTGTGTGTTCGTGTGTATATGTGTATATATATATATATATATATATAGATAGATAGAGAGAGATATATATATATATATATATATATATATATATATATATAGAGATAGAGACACATATATATATATCTATATATCTATATATATCTATATATATATATATATATATATATATATATATATATATATATAGGTGGCACAGTGGTGCAGCGGTTAACGTTGCTACCTCACAGCAAGAGGTTCACCAGTTCGATTCTCGGCTGGGGTGCCTTCTGTGTGGAGTTTGCACGTTCTCCCTGTGTTCGCGTGGGTTTTCTCTGGGTACTCCAGTTTCCTCCCACATTCCAAAGACATGCATCTGGAGCATTTCTCCCCAGGCCTCTGCTGAAAACAGGCTCTGAGGAACCTAGTCAGACTTTCCCAGTCAACAAATGATAAATAAAATAATAAAAATAAATATATAATATATATATATGTACACATACACATGCATCCATATATGGTGGTGCCACTGGGTGAGAATCCACAGTTAATTAAAACAGCCAGGATAGGTACACTTGAATGAGCCATTACTAAAATGAGGTTTAGTGGAGTATTTAGTAAGGAAAGATCAGATTTTTTAAGAGAAAAAACAGTTCAGCAAACTAATAGCAAATTGTCCTTTAAGCTGTAATATCTAAACTTCAGGCATTTGAAGTCAACTGTTTAATGCAAACCACCAGAGAACATCCAATTTGTTATCTCAGCAAGGAATTACGTAGAACAGAGGCAAAGTAATCCACTGTATACAGGGAATGCTGCCTCTATGCTATTATCTTTTTGGCAGGGCTTTCATCCTGATTAAAAACAACAAGCAGAAAACAGCAAAATAGTCTTAAAAGAGACTAAAAAGTCACAAAACAACACGGATTCTATGCTGAAATATTTAATATAAAAATTCAAACTGTCTTAGCGCCTCAGCCACCACAGCCTTTAATGAGTACAAAAGTAATGGTGAAAAAACATTCCCTTTTATACACACAATCAATTATATAGACTCCATCCCATATCCAATTAATAAAGTAATTAACCAGTTCATAGCTCTGTATAAAAGTGAACATGAGTTACATAAATAAAACTTCAATGATACAACAAATACAGAAAATACAAACAATAAGAAAATACAAATATATATGTATTTAAAGTAAACACCTCCAATTAACTTCTTTGTTAAGACCCATTGGTGATAATGTGTTATACTTTCATATGAAAATAGTTTCCTTATACAGTAACATATTCTTTAATAATATATCATCCCCTTTCTTCACAAAAACTTGTTCTAATATAGTTGCTTGCAATAAATTAGCATTACAACTATGCTTTTCCATAAAATGCGAGGCAACTGGGCTTTCCAATACCCCCTTTTAATGTCACGAACATGCTCCTGCAGCCTTATTCTTAATTTTCTTTTGATTCCCCCAATATAAAAAAGGTTGCAGGGGCATCTGAGACAGTAAATAACACCTGAAGTATAACAAGAAAAGCATTTCTGTGGTATAAATATTTTATCATTTATTCTAGAAAAGTGTAATTTAATAAAGGGACATATATTACAAGTGTCACATGGTACAGTTCCAAAAATGGACACTGAAAGATTTAATTTATCAGTTGGGCAAATATAATATGCCTTAATTAATGTATCTCCCAGATTCTGTCCTCTATTATAAGCAACCTGAGGATCATTAGGAATAAATGTATTCACCACTTTGTCTTGTAGCAAAAATTTCCAATAATATTTTATAAATTCCTAAATTTGCTCACTCAGTATATTATAAGTAGTAACAAAATAAATATTATGTTTTTGTGTATTATTCCTCTGTCATTGTTTTTTATCTGTCTCATTTTGTCCCTTTCTTTCATAATTTATATTAGCTTTTAACAATTCTTTCAATTGATTCAATGATCACTTGTATAGTATAGCCCCTTTGTAAAAACATATCTATTAATGCATTAATCTGTCTTTCCAAATCTAAGCCATCATTACATAATCTAGATAGTCTAACCATTTCTCCGTAGGGCAAAGATCTCAATGTATGAGGCGGATGGCAACTAGTGCCAAATAAATATTGATTACCATCAATAAATTTTCGATGGATAGTAGTTAAAATGCATTCATCTTTCCCTCCTATCAGAGAAATGTCCAAAAAATTAACTTTAGTACCAAATTGCAGACCATCAAATTTAATATTATATTTATTATTATTAAGATCAGAAACAAAAGTAGATACTAAGTCAGAACCCCCTTTACATACAAAAAAATCAAATCATCAATATAACAAAAGTAAAATAACACATTATGCTGTATGAACACATTAGTATAGATGTATTCCAATTCAAATTTAGCCATAAATAGATTGGCGTACATGGGGGCAAAAGGTGCCCCCATTGCCGTACCTCTTAATTGATGGTAAATCACCTCATTAAAACTAAAAAAAATATTAGATAGACAAAAACTGGTTAAATCCAAAATATAATGTGAAACAGGACTATCACCCAAAAAATAATGCAATGCTTGTATACCATCTTTATGACTAATATTTGTGTATAAGCTAACCACATCTAGACTAATCCAAAACATATCATCAGTCCAAAATACATCAGATATCTTGTCAATAAAATCAAAAGAAATTTTAATATAAGAATCAAGCTTTTCCACATAAGGTAACAAATATCCATGTATCACCACGCCAATATTTTGTAAAAAAATAATTAGTAGCTGCCACAATGGGACGACCTGGGGGGTTAGACAGATTCTTGTGCAATTTGGGAAGACAATAAAAAGTAGCTAATTGACAATTATCTATGCAAAATTTAATATTTTACTTTCATCCTGATTACCAGTACATCCCTCTCCAATAAATGGAAGGCAATTTGAAGCTTTGCAGGTGGGTCCTAGCATGTCTTCAGCCATTCCTCTTTGAAATCCAGCATCATCCTAGTGTTCACCACCACAATGCAAATGGTCTGCATAAGCTCACAGATCCTCCACGGTTTTTGAATCCAGTCAGGTCAAGCTGGGGTGGGGGTCACATAACATAGGATGCTGATTCCCCCAGCTTGCTGCCCAAAAGATAATGAATACAGGCTAGGAAATGACCATGTGAACTAGTGAGCTCTAATATTAGGTTAATTGCAGTATTTAATGAAGAAGGAATAGATATTATATGGGAGAGCCCTCTTGAGCAAAGCCATGGGGACTGGACCCTTTAAGATGAGACTCCTTGACGCTGGGTGTTTGGTAGCAGTCATTTGTGAAAATCCAGAGGAGTCTGCAAATGAATTCACGTAAAATAACAAACATCAAATCAAATGTATAAAAATGCATAACAAAAAGAGAAGGAGAGGAAGACAGGAAAGAGATGACATTAGTAACAGTTCTGCCAAATATGGCCTCTTAGACTGCTATTTAAAGTTTCTCTTCAGAAGCAGGACATATGCTAATAGACCTCTGTAGATATGTCTACCTAGAAGCATTAGCACAATTGCAACTGTTAGGATTTGCAGGCAGGTGTGCAGTGTCACTCTCTCCACTGCTGGGATTGGGTGTGGAGTTGTGGAAGTTACCATGATGGTATGGGTCTGTTAGATGTCAAATGTCATGGCCACTGTGTGGAAAGGTGGCCCTGGGTACCTCCAGCAAAGCCTATAATGTGAAGTGATTCATAGCAGTCCGTATAACCAACTGTACAAGGCAAAAAGATGTATGCCAGCTGAAAGTGTTAGCAACACTGAAATATGTTGGAGTGAAGTATAGGCAATATATTGCCAAGGGGCCCACCCTTACCACACAGCAAATGCCCTCAGACAAATCCCACTTATAATAATCTCCCAGACCACACCACACACTTCAGCCTGTGGGACGACCACCCAAACATACAACCACCCCATAATACAACCACTAACCCCTCTGATGTTTTCATCTCACTAAAATAAAAAACTGCCAAGTATCCTAAGACCATGTATTTTCTGCATGTGAGTATGCAAAGCAGCATGCATATTTACAAATGTCTTGCTCTCCAAAGAAATGAGATGTAGTGATTCAGGCATATCCATAACACACGTTGGTATCTGTCATTCCTAAGCCTAAAAATGTAATCGAATACTAATGTTTTCCCTGATTCATATGAAAGGTATAGGTAAGCTGCAGTACTATACTTGCACTGGTAGAGGTCACAGCTAAGTGCCAGTAATATTAGAGAGTATTACATAACATGCCACTGTGACTCTCACACAGAAAGGTGACCCCTTTACAGACCTCATTAATTTAAGCTCATCAGCCTCACCAGCCTTATCTGTAAAGCAATGGGACATAAAGTAGCACAACTCATTTATGCAGACATATGTAACATAAATGAAGTAGAAAACTTACTCAGTTTGGTTTTGTGAAAAGCAGGTCCTGCCTCCTGAATCTAGTAAGCTTCTTTGAAAAGGTTACAGAGGCTACTCTGTGCACACTGTTTGCCTGGACCTGCCATGACTTTTCATACTAATCTATTCCCCATGTTAGAGTTATAGAAAAGTTAGACAACCTTTTTGTTAACCCCTTAATTGTAGATAAATTACTAATATCCAACAGATCCCAGGTTGTGAAAGTTGTTGGCACATTCTCTGAATGTAAAATTTTAACAAGTAGAGTGACAGAGGGATCAGTGCTAGGCCATCTCTTGTTTGGCATTTATGTTGCTGACTTCCATACTAATATTCCAGTAGTGTGGTTGACCATGTTTACTGATTACAGCAAGCTGGGTACAGTTTTCTGCTCATCCACTGATACTAAATAGTTAGGTTTGGAATATGCCCACACATGGTGTATTGAAAAAGGTCTAAAGTGAAATGCAGAAAAGTGCAGTGTAGTATCATCATCATCATCACTATCATCATCGACCCTCTTTTTCCCATTTTCTACATGGGGTCAGGGTGTAGTGACATCTGTCCCCGTCTCTCTTGATTCAGTACCACTCTCTTACATTCTTTGACAGTCATGCCTGACTGTTGCAGGTCTTTTTTCACATAATCCATACATCTCTTTGCTGGATGCCCTTGTTTCCTCTTGCCTTTATCCTGATTCTCCAAAATCATCTTCCCAGACTGTCTTCTGTTTTCCTCTTCTGTACCCAAGCTACTGTACTCTGTTCTCTTCAAATTTTTCTGCAATTTGAGCTACTTGGAATTTCTATTCTGATATCTTAAATTCTTCTTTTGTTCCACAATGTGCATCCTACTACCCATCTCAAAGACTTCATCTCCATCATCTCTAGATTCCTCAGCTGCACTGCCTTCACTGCCCAGGTTTCTGTACTATTCAGTAGTACAGGTCTCTCCACTGATTTGTGCACCTTACTTTTCAGCTTTTTTGGGATTGTTCTGTCATGCACTACCCCTGACTTTCTGGCAGTTGGGTTGGCTGTAGCCCCTCTCATTGTTGCTTTGACCTCTTCATTCAGGCTTCCTTTCTCCCCAAACACTCCTCCCAGGTACTTGAATTTGTTAACATGTTCTACTATCTCCCCTTATAGCTCAGTTCTCAGATTCTTCTTCTTCTTTTGGCTTTTTTCTGGTGAGGGGTCACCACAACGGATCACCTGTCCGCTCATGATTGGCAGTGGAGTTTGATGGTGTTGAGTTGCCAGCCCGGTGCCCAACCTGCCACAGAAGGCACACACATGCACACACTCATGCCTGGGGCCAATTTAGAGTGCCCAATCCACCTTCAGCATGTCTTTGGGAAGAAGAAGGAAACCGGAGCACCCGGAGGTAATGCATGCGACCACAGGGAGGACATGCAGACTCCGCACAGAAGGCACCCTAGCCGAGGATGGGACCAGAGACCCTCTTCTTGTGAGGCAGCAATACTAACCACTGCACCACCACAGCCGCCCAGTTCTCAGATTCTTCTGATTTCTCCATTTGCATCCATTATGATTATCTTATCTGTTCTCAATTTCATTCCATATGCTTTGAGTTTTGCATTCCAGTCCTCTAGCCTTTACTGAAGGTCTTGTTCAGTGTCTGCATGTAATGCCACATTGTCTGCAAACAGCAACTTTATTGATCTGTCCACTCTGACCTGCTTGCTAATGTAGACTATTATCAGTATGGACAGCAGTGGGTTTAGGGCTGAACACTGATGCATGCCCACTCCCACTTGGAAACCCTCTGTGAGACTGAACACTGCTTGCAGTTGTGTTACTGGGTCCTCGTACATAGTCTGGACTAATTCTACCAATGATTCTGGATGTTGAGCCATCACAGAACTGCAGAAATCAGTTTTCTTTGGACCTTGTCATATGCTTTCTCCAAGTCTGGTAATGCCCATTTGGACTCATTACTCCTCTCTAGCTTCTTCTCAACTATCCATCTTACTACAAACATTGAGTTGGTTGTGCTATATCCTCATCTGAATCCAAGCTGGTCTTACTTTCTACTATTTTGTGTTTTCATTTATCAATCAAACTCTCCAGAACTTTCATTTAGTGTAGCAAGAGTCTGATACATTTATACTGCCCACAGTTGTGAATGTCCCCTTTGTTCTTGAACACTGGCACTAATATGCTTATTCACTAGTCACCTGGGGTATGACTTTCTCGCCGTACTGTTATGAGTACCCTCAGGAGCCATTTCTCTCCTAACTTATCCAGCATCTTGATCATATCTGCACTGACCTTTGAGCCTGCGCCTTTCCTTGCCTTCATTTTCCAAAGTGCTGTTCTTAATTGTTCTTGAGTGGTCTTGTCTTCTCTCACTGCAGGTTGTGTTGTGGCTGTACAGCTTTTATGGGGTTTTCTGCTGGAAGTACTCCTTCCATTTGATTTTGATGTCTTGTGAGCTGGTGAGCAAGTTGTTGCTGGCATTCCTTCTGGATGCTGTCTGATAACCCTCGTCTTTATCTTTCTCTCTTTGCCATGTAACCTGAAAGAGTTTCATGGCCTACCGAGTCAATTTTCAGAAGCTGGTAGAATGCCTCCAATTCCTTACTCATTGCTATTGCAACTGCTCTCTTAGCCTCTTTGTTAACCAACTTCCTGGACTTCTGCGTTCTACTACCAGCTTTCCTTATGTACCTTATTTCCTTACCTGGCTCGGCCACATATCTGTTCCATAGTCTGCACACATGCTGTTTTGAGGTGCTGTCATTCTTCTTTAACTACAGCTATTTCCTCTTCTTCCTGAGTTGCTAGAGCCCTGAGTATTTCTTGAACTCTTGAGTCATTCAGCTTCAGGTCTTCAGCTTAATTTCTGTTGACTTTAGAGTGTTCTCCAATCACTGATTCCAGCTGATTGTGATAACCAGTGGTTTATTTTGTGGGCTGACTGTTTCACTGGGAATGACTTTGCAATCACTGATTCTGCCCCAGTGCCCTATCCTTACTAGAAGGAAGTCTATCTGAGTTTCATGTTGACCACTCCTGTATGTGAATTTGTGACTGTCTCTCTTGCTGAAGCATGGGTTGGCCACCATCAAGTCATTTGTCAAAGAAAAGTCTGTAATGGCCTCTCCTTTTTTTTTCTTGCTGCTCCACCCATGTAGACTCAGGCAGTCCTCGTATCTTGCTCTGTCTGTCCCAATATGTGCATTCGAGTCCTACATTATCAAGAGCAACTCATGATGTCCTGCTTTGTCTTGTAGGTCCTGCAACAACTGCCTAAATGCACTCTTTTCCTCACTATCACAACCCTGCTGTGGGGCATATGCTGAGATTATGAACACTGCCCTATCTTTACACTGGAGTCTGACTGCTGTGAGTCTGTTACTAATTCTGATATTATCCTTTACTGTCTTCTAAAGCCTCTACCTCACCAACATTTCCACACCATTTCTAGTCTGTCTTTCTCTAGAATAGTAGACCCTGGATCCCAAACAAAGTGGCTTTACTGCACTGCTTTCATTTTATCTCCTGAATGTACATGATATCTGGGTCACATGTCGGCCATTCTTGTATGTGATCTTGTGACTGTCTCTCTTGATGAACCATGTGTTGGCCACCGTCAAATCATTTGCCAAGCAGAATTTTATAATACCTCCCCTGTTTTATTCCTGTTGCCCCACCCATATGGACCCAGGCAGTTCTCATATCCTGCTCTCTCTGCCCAGATATGTGCATTGAAGTCCTACATTATCAACACAAACTCATGTTGTCCTGCAACCGCTGCCTAAATGCACTCTTTTCCTCACAATCACATCCCAGCTATGGGCCATTGGCTGAGATTATGAATACTGCTCTATGTTTACACTGAAGTCTGAAAGCCATGAATCTGTTAGCAATTCTGATATCATCCTTTACTGTTTTCTGATTCCTCCCTCACCAAAATTCTCACACCATTTCTATTCTGTCCTCCTTTAGAGTAGTAGACCCTGTATCCCAAGCAAAGTGGCTTAGCTGCACTGCTTCCATTTTGTCTCCTGGATGTATAGGATGTCCAGTGTCCTTCTTGCCATCATGTCATCCACTTCCAAGTTCCATCCTGTCAATGAACCTATACTGAGTGTAGTTCATGTTTGGCAGGTTGATTGGTTTTACATCCAACTTTTGCACAACATAGCTATCCCAGGTTATTTAAGCTGGGCAACTGGACACTATCTGGCCAGTACCTTACTGATCTCAGGGATACTGAACCTTATGGGGGGCACACACTGCCCAATAGGGGCACACAACCCCCCCTCCTACCTTTAGCATGAGTACATGGTGTAGATTGGGTTCTCAAACTCTTATTAGAGATAAATATCTGGACCCATTTTTTGATAATGTTAGGCAACACAATCCAGTCATCTAGAGCCGATTTTTACACCACTGAGTGGCTACCCCTAACACAGCAAGCAGTCTGTGATCCATGTTTTCCTGTCTATATGATACTGCACACCTCAGTTAATGCCGATAGCGAGTGGTTTATATAACTCAGTAAACACAGATAGCACACCAAGGGGAGTTAAAGGCTCGCTATGTAAAAGTAAAATATCCAGCTGTATAACAAAGCTAAGCCACTATGGATACTTACAGAATACTGTAAACAAATAAAACTTTAATATAAGCAGGCACAGTAAACCTCTTGAAGTAAAACTGAGTGATAAGCGCCTTTGGAGAAGAAGGCATTCGCCTAGCTTTGTTATACAGCTGGTTTATACAGCCCATTGCTGCAAACATAGACGATTATTGCAAGGCGGCTTTGAAGAAAAATCATATATATAGTACATGATTCTTGGCGCTGTTTGGATGTTCTTAGAAATGTTAATTGTGAGCAGGACTGTGTTTGATATTGTCAACTTATTTTCAGTAATACCCAATGACATCGGCTCAGAATTTTTTTACAATGCTTTGATTGGGACTGAGGGTCTATCAGCTGTTAAAATTAATCTATTAGTAGAGCTGATGGAGTTGGTGATGAATAATAATTTTCTTTTCTTTGAGAGTGATTTTTATTGTCAGGCATCGGGTGTAGCTATGGGGCCAAAATGCATCCCTATATATGCAAACTTAATTTTAGCTGAATGGGAGAAGATTTATGTTTTTTTCTTCTCCATATATGTTGAAAGTGGTGACATTTTTAAGGTATTTGGATGATATCCTCATTTAATGGAGAGGTAGGCCCGAGGATATTCCAGAATTTATAGATTATTTAAATGGAACTTCTACATTTTTGAGCTTTACAGATAAAGTGCATGCATATGAAAGTGATTTTCTAGATATCTATTTACATAAGGAGATGATGACAGGGAAATTATCTTCTAGTATTTACTGAAAAAAGCCCTATTCTAATGCCATAGTACATTTTGAATGCTGTCACTCACTCCACCAGAAGAGGAGTGTTGTAAAAGGCCAGATGGCAAGGTTATTTAGATGAGTCAGTAAAGACAGCAAATTTGGGAAGGGATGACTATTCTTATAGGTATGTTTAAGGCGGTCCCCTTCACATGGTTGACATTTCAGAATGTCGAAGACCATATCGCAGAGACCATATGACTGACATTCAAAATGTCGACCATGCGGAACCGGCACCTCCTTACAGTGCGGAATTAAATGATTTCCATCTTCCGCACTATAGTGCGATCTTGGAGTTGGTATATTTAAGTTACGGGGGGGGTGTGGAGTGGAGCCCCCTGCTAGCAGTGTGAAGGCAAGTTATTGTTCTGGGGTTTTTTTTAATTACATGGTCAGCATTTTGAATGCCGATCATATGGTCTCGGCCATATGGTCTTTGACATTCTGAAATGTCAACCATGTAAAGTAGACCCGTTTAAGGATAGGGGATACCCTCTCCATTTGCTAGTTAGGATCAGAAAAGAGATTTTAAAGAAATGAGATACTAGTTTTGCTCCTATTCTAAAAGTGGGGATACAATGTAATGGTATCAACCCCCTTGACACAACCCTATAGAGTTATAATAAAAGGGGAGCAATGGTGGTGCACTGTAATGCTGATTTACCATCAATTGTTTCAACATTGAATTCTTACCAGAGCTTATTGTTACCCCCAGAAATGAAACAATGTCTGGGTGACACGCCTCAAGTCACCTTTAGTAGGGGTACAAATTTGAAAGGTTGGTTTGGGGGGCAGCATTTGGGTAAAACAGGTAGGCACATGTCCAGGATCTTTAAATGCAGAGCATGTAAGTTCTGCAAATTTATTAATGATGGACCTTATACATTTATTCCTGAATATGATACAACTATTCAGTGTCCTGGATGTTGTAATTGTAATACAAAGATGGTGGTCTATTTAGCAACCTGTATGGTGTGCCAAGCATTTTATGTTGGCAAAACCATCAGAAAACTTAAGGAACATTGTGTTCTTAAACACCACTGTCTTTCTAGTTGCCTGTCCCTTATGTTAATTTGACCATATATCTCATTTCCTCTCTCCTTTTATTGGCTGGTGTGAATAAGCACAAAATTATAATTTTGTGAAATCACTCCCCTTCAACTATTTAAATTATTTGGCCACCCTACTGTATTCCATAGTACCAGAATACAAAAGTGACCACCCCTTTCAATGTATCTTGCTGTTTTAAAAATAGTGACTCTCCACTAAAACTTAACTTTTTAGACTGGTAAAACTGAAGTTACTTACTTTCACCTCTGAATCCTCTAATGCACACTGCAGTGTTTAGAATAAACCATTTTTTCATCTTTCCTTTAAGCATCTGTTGCAAGACCACCAGTTATGGGAGAGCCCATATTCTGCCTCTCAGTAGTCATCTTGGAATTAGTGCTTCTGTTTTCTCCCGGTGAGAGAAGGAGTGCAGTTACATTATTTCCTGGAGACTGCTGATCACCAGAAAACTTAATAACTGATTTATAGGTGACAGCTTGGAATATGTGCTTATATTCTGATGGTGAGAGTAGGAGCAGAGTGCATTGATTTCTGACTCTTTCTGGTTGGAGAGTGAGTGTCTGTGCTTAACGTACCTGATTGGTTTGGTTGCTAGTCAAAGCATCTACCAGAAAAAGGCTTCAAGCCTGCAGACCCTTGCATCATCTGGTACAAGACTGTGGATCACCAAACAGGCCATGGCCTGCTTCTCTTCTTGGGATTGTTGCTAACATTTTGCTTCTGGTGAGAGAAGAAGCAAAGGAATATTGTATCCCAACAGAATGAAGCTGTGCTGAGACCAGCATTAGTAGTAGCTATATAGTAGCCATTCATGTGAGTCCCCTCTTTTCATCATTCTTAACAAGATAATTCTTTATTTTTCAGTAAGTACTGCTTGATTTCTTTCTAACTTCAGTGGAATATCTGCTTAAATACTTAATTCTTAAATTTTCGGGGTCTATGTATTAGCTTCCCCTCAAGTGTTTGGCAGTGCTCTGTACAGACTCAGACACCTTGAGTGACATTTTTCCTGTAAAAGGAATATATAAGGAAACAGCTCCAGTACTTAGTAATAATGACCATCCTTCCTGGCATGTCTAAAGGTCAGTTCCCTGTGCTTTCTCTTATTAACCTGGTGAATTTGGGCATTCTGAGGCAGTGCAGCAACTGCCTCGTGCATAGACAACTTTCTCCTCTTACCTCCCAACACTCAGACTTGTGAGAGATACACTTATATAACCAACCTGGAAGCCATGCACTCTCAAGCCAAGACCGGAATACCTGGTCAAGAGGAGAAGGTCAACACCTGCACCACACCACATGTAGCACATAGCTCTCCAGAACAGCCACCATCACAGCTCTCACATAAAAACACAAACCACACACCCACCTTTGCGGAGGTTCTCAATAGAAATCTACCCAAACAGCAGAGACCTCCAAGGCAGAAATGCACTCGACTACCACAACACAGCATAAACCACAAGACACATAGCTCACCTACACAGTGTGCCCCTCAACCTACGTCCCTAAGGCAAAACAGCTTGCCAAATGCACTAATAATAGGTGACTCGATAGTGAGGCACACTTATGTCTCACTCACTAGGTTGAATAAGGAAAAGGTAACAGTCAGCTGTCTATCAGGTGCCAGAATCCGACACATAACACACGCACTCAGGTCACTTCACAACAAGTACAAGTATGACTCTGTCACTGTCCATGTGGGTGTGAATGACCTGAGATGCACCTCCCTGGACTGCATGAAAAGAGACTGAAGGAGCTCTCGGATTATGTGGCCAGGCAGGTATGACCCTAGCCCTGAGTAGCATCCTACCATCGCCCAGAATGATACAGCAGTACAAGCAGAAAATAATTGACTTCAACAATTGGCTAAGTTTCTGGTGTCATTCTAAGGGGATCCAGTATTTATCTGCTTGGGATGACATGATTGACAGACCTCAATCCTTTGCCAGAGATGGCCTGCATCTGTCACTCCTGGGTTTCCGGATACTGGCTAAGGCTCTTGCCACCCCAATAGAGCCTTTTTAGATGATGTTTCAAAGACCAAATTACCACCATAACAGCTATAAATAAATGCAGTCTGAGGGTCATGCTGCTCAATGCTAAAAGTCTAATCTCAAGATGCACTTGCTCGGAGCAATCCTCAAAATGGAAAACATCGACATTTGTGCTGTAACGGAGACCTAATTTAAAGCAGCAGAAAGCATTCCTGCACTACCAGGCTATAAATCATTCCACACCTTTCGGCCCCAGAACATGGACTGAAGCTCCAAAGGCAGTGGTGTCTCCATATTCATAAAGGATATGTACACCTCCAGACTAGTAGCCCAGCATAATGCATCTGAGATACTTCAGGTACAACTAACATTGGGTAAGATTGCAATTCAGGTCGTAGCCTACTATAGATCCCCAACCATGTCCCAGGACTCTCACTCCACATTCCTAAGCACCCTGGAAACTATCAGGGTACAACCCAACACTCTCATACTAGGTGACTTCAACTATCCCTCCATCAACTGGGAAAACTACTCATGCACCAATACACTGGCCCAATGCTTCCTGGAATTCATCAATTCCAATGCCCTGGACCAGCTTATTCTTACCCCCACCAGAGGAAGCAACATCCTTGACATGCTTATTACTAACATGGGCAACCGTTGCTCTACACCAATAGTCAATTGCCTCCTGGTTAGATCCAACCACAAACTAATCAACATGGAAATCCACATCTCACCCATACCCCCCCCTGCAAAGGTAACCACCATGAAAAACATCTACAAAGCTGACTTTGGGCTCCTAAAATTAGAGGTGGCTAACTTCACGGCACCCATGTCAATGGAAAATAGATGCATGACTGCTGAATCATACCCCAGTGCACTGTATGAACACGTATAAATGCATGGAACTAGCTATACCCAACAGAACGAAGATGCTCTCCTCCAAAAAAAGGAAGCCAATTTGGTGGTCCCCTGCCATTAATAAACTCTGCAACAGAAGGAAGAAACTGTTGCTGAAAAAGGTGAAGTCCCAAGACTGGAAAAACTCCCTTATTAGCCTCAACAAAAAGTTGAGATCCCTCATTAAAACCTCTAAAGACAGCTATGAAGGCAGAATTGTGGCAGACACTAAAAACAACCACAAAACCTTCTATAGTTATATCAAAAATCTTCACAGCAATATCCAGGTTTGCTTTGAGTTACTGCACAGTGGTAGCTCCTATACTGAGCCAACAGATATTGCCAACATACTGGTCGACAGATTCAGTGACAACTTTACCCCTCTCTCCCCCCTAAAGTACCAATCACAATACCAGAGGAATGCCAGGCACCCAGCATTACTGCAGCAGAGGTTAAAGCTGCATTATCCAAGGCCAAGAATACAGCTTCCATGCAACCTGACAATATCCCTGGATGTGTTCTAAGTGAACTGACACCACATCTGTGTGCCCTGTTCAATCACATCCTCACCTCAGGCTTTGTCCCTATCAAATAGCGCAATGTTACAGTCATCCCTCTCCATAAAGGGAGTGACTACAGACCCCAGGAATAATCGCCCCATTAGCCTGATGAGTCTGATATGTAAGGCTATGGAGCACATCATCATGGACCTAATTAACTAGGATATAGGGAATCTCCAAACTCTAGATCCCATGCAATTTAGTTTTGTGAAAGGTAGATCATGTCTGCTCAACCTGGTTGACTTCTTTGAGTCAGTCACCAGAGCTGTGGAAGAGGGCAAGGTAGTTCATACAGCCTACCTTGATCTGGCCAAGGCCTTTGATACCATTCCCCACTCAGTAATTATTGGTAAACTCACCAAACTAGGCATCAACCTCTATATCACTAGGTGGGTTGCAAATTAGCTCACAGATAGAACCCACAATGTGAAAGTAGCAGACTCCAAGTCAGACTGCCGACCAGTAACGAGTGGAGTCCCACAGGGATCGGTCCTAGTTTCCTCTCCGGTTTGGCATCTACTTCTCAGAAGTCTAGGCCAACATAGAGGGACTCTGGCTGACTAAGTTCACAGATGACTGCAAGCTGGAAGCCATTATTAACTCCCCAAGTGATGTAGACATCCTACAGAAAGGCCTCACTGAGACTAATGACTGGTGTAGAAACCATGGCCTTAAGCTTAATTCCAAAAAATGTGTTGTCATCCCCTTTGGTAAAAACTCAGTTCCCACTAATTACCACATTGATGGGAGCCCACTGAACACTGAAGGTGTTATAAGAGATCTGGGGACACAGGTTGACAGCAACCTCTCCTTTGACCACCACATTGCCACTGTGGTCAGAAAGTCCTTATATGTGGCACATCTCATTACCAAGGGTTTTGCATCCAAGAAGAAAGAGGTCATCCTCTCTATCTACTCTTCCCTCATTAGGCCAATCATCGAGTATAATGCCCCATTTGGCATGTACCTCACTAGACACCTACAACAGCTGGAAAGGCCACAAAAGTACCTCACAAAGAGGATCCTAGGCCTTAAACACATGTTGTACATAGACAGACTAAAAAAACTCCAGCTATTCACTGTCTCATATCTTCTACTAAGAGGCGATCTCTGCTTGACTTACAAAGCCATGTCTGACCCAGCTCTGTTAGAAATGCTACATCTAAAGAAATCTCAATCCCTCCGCACCACATACTCCAGAGACCTCAACCTCATTACCGCGATCAACAGAACATGCTGGAGGGACAGGTTCATAACCCAGAGACTGCCCATGCTCTGGAAGAGACTTCCCATACATGTCAAGCAGAGCACCTCACTGGCCCTCTTCAAGAGAAATCTTGATGAGTGGACGGGAAATAGAAAGTTCACCCCAGGGATCACTCCAGTGGCTCTACCTGATAGAGGCACTGGGAACTAATGTCGAGCGGCACGATGCCAGGGTACTTCTATGGGCTAGGCTTGTACAGGCTCCAGGGCCATTAGCCTAGTGCACACCTATGAACTTATGAACGTATAGCAGAGGACGTGAGAGACATAAAGAATAAAAGGACCAGTAATGCATTATATGTGCACTCCATAAGTTGTGTGCAGTTTCCAGGGCTGGTGTAAGCATTTTGGGGGCCCCCAGCAAATGTCAAGTTGGGGCCCCCTGGGCACTTTCAGTCTAATTATCACCCTGTCACTGCCACCACTTCTATCCATCTTTTTAGTTCATGCTGCAGGCTTTTAGGAGTAGTACACACAGACTGACCTGTAGCTACAATGATCGTATTACAACAGGCATACATACCACACTGTGTTGGCCCATCTCACAAAGGGACATTTTACAGTTACTGGCATTTAGGTGTAACAAGGATACATTACAACAACTCTATGTACAGGAGAGAACTAATGTGCAATGGAACCCTAGGCACTGCTTACTGTTTCAGCCCCCGCCAAAAAAAAAAAAAAAAAAAAACACACCCTCCAGAGTTTCCCCCAAGTTGGCTTCCCATTTATGCACAATACTTTTTTTCTTCCATTTCTCACATTTTACCTTTTTTCTTCAGCTTTTTCAAGAAGCCATCATAACTTTATATATGCTCTAAAGTGCTTTTTAAGCTTTTTTTTTTTACCCAATGATGGCTTGAACAGAAATGATGATTAAGAAAAGAAATTCAATGTTGCTGTTCAGCTTTAGTTTTCCTTCCGTCATTTCAATATACTTTCTTGACCAAGACAGCACAGTAATAACCATTTAGGAAATAACTCAATTAAGCTGGTGCCCCCAGAAGCTAGAGCATTTCCCAACCTTTTAATCCAAAAGTGGCCTAAACAAAAATCGTGAGTAAGAAAAAAGAATTTCAGTCTTATTTTTTTCTTTCAATGAAGACAAGTTGTATCCAAGGCTTAAAATTCAAAGCTGACAAAAATAGTAGCTCAAAATAAATTAACAAGTCAGTTGTTGTGAGGATACACAGATCATGTACGGGAATACTGCCTGCCTCCCTAATCCTCCCAAAAAGACAGTCACTGCCTATGCAACCCTCTGGTGTTAGATTGGGATGAAAGCAATGATTCAAATGGCCACAGTCATATATTTCAAGTGACTTCTGAAATACATATACATAGCATGCCTACTTAGTCTTCGATCCTAACCCCCAAAGGTAACCAGCTGTATATGTGCCTGATGTTTGATTGTGAGGAAAGTGAAAATAAATAATGATTGCAATAATGTATTCTACTTCGCTGCTACCAGGCAGTACACTGCCCCTACAGGAGCTAAAGTAACCTTCTTTGTATACCTCTGAGGTCTGTTAGAAAAGTAAAGGAAATGATAACCACACAATCCCCAGCACCCACATAACCTACAGTAAGTTTCTGTACACAAACATCTGAGCAGGGATGTTTTAGAATGTTTGTGGTTGAGGACAAAGGCTATTATCAGTTTTATCCTAACAGGGTCATATAATAACTCCATTCAGGCTAAAGAGTGCAATCAGAAAATGAAAGCATGTTTTTCTCGTCATTTTTCCTCAACGAAAAACAGCTTTTTTGGGGTCCCTACAGTCAAGGGAGCCTCCTGTATCCATTTATACAGTTTAGAGAGTGGGGGCCACCAGATTCCTAGAAGATCTAAGTGTCTGAATGCTCTGTGATATATTTCATGCTTTACTTTTGAAATATAATCACTTGTTAGTTATATTTTTATTGATACCCTGAGGAATAATGTGTGTCTTCCGGCATTATTGGATATGTGCATTGATAAAAATCTGTGATATTTTTTACACACACACACACACACACACACACACACACACACACACATACGTTGTACAACACTAGTACTACTACACAAGATCAGTGACTGCGTTTAGCAGTCATCAAACAGCAACAGGCATATGTCACTTTTATTTACCTCCGTGAGGAGTAAATCAGTACCTATCACTATCCCTGATTTCACAGATATTCCTGATTTTGTCTCATAATTTTGCTCTGTCACAATAAATCCAGTCATCAGAGTTTTATACTTATTGTCTAAAAGTGGATGTTGATGCAAAATGTGCTATTATAGTAACTTTTTAAATGAATTAGAGTAATATATAAAATGTGTTCCTCATTTTGTGACTTTATTATGCTGTTATTTTTATCACTGAACAGAATTCTTCAGCAAAGATGTTGAGAGTTACATTATCAGTTGTTCTGCCAGTATGTATAAAAACCTTGAAAGAGAAACCATTTCTGAAGATTAGAAGCATCAGCTTTTCTTAAACTCCACAGTTTGCACTGAGATCGGTCACCCTGGGCTGCTGATCTCTGCAGTGCTTACTTTGCTTATGTTCATTACAGCTTTGTCCTAACAGGGTCATATCACAGTCCTGTTCAGGTTAAAGAGTATAACTGAAACTTAATACATTTTTTCTACTCATTTTTCCCCAACCAACAGCGGTTTTTGTGGGGCCCCCACACATACATTGATGATTAAGGGGCCCCCTCCAGTCACAGTTATTGCAGGTACCTAAAACTGGCTATGTTGTTAATTTTAGTGAAGAGGATGTCCACCATCAGGGCTTAACCTAGGCCGGGGCATTATGTCATTGGTAAAATATGTAATGAAATTGTAAAGCTTGTTACCTGACAAAATACTGTTACTACAACTAAAGATGTTTGAATTTTGAAGGAGATAAATATGAGTTATTATTACTTACCTGCTTTATTAAGTATACAAGATTGCTGTACTAGCTTTTGTTGGTTTGACAGACATGTTACAAAACATCAAGATAAGATAACTTGCTGTGGTTGGGGGGCCCCCCAGGACCAGGGGGCCCCCAGCGACCGCAGGGTTCGCTGGTGCCTAAAACTGGCTATGGTAGTTTCAAAGGTTTTTATTTTTTTTGTGGTAGAGAAAGTGAATGAAACTGAAAGGGGTGGAGATTTTAAAACTTTACTGGAGATTAGTGAGACAGTCTGGCAGTTGACATTAAATGCTAAACAACCTCTAGGAATTAATGACTGCTGTTCTATAGCAATAATTTTAAAGTTAAATGTAAGGCAAGTTTGATTGATAGTTTTTAAATTTTATTTTAATATTAATTTTAATTCTTCGGGTTTTATCCATTTAATAATATTAGATTACAACCTGTCATTTTTTTATATTGTCTTATTATGTAGTTTATATTCTGCATTTTTGATTCATATACCTTTACACTCTACATTATTTATTGCATAGGTCAAAAAGTTTTTTTTTATGTTTATCAGCTATTATTTGTTAAATAAAATGTTTATTATTATGCGTTTACCCGTGGTGGTGGTGCTGTTGTAGCGTTGTTGCCTCACAGTAAGATGCTGTCTGGTTCAACTCTCAGCTAGAGCATCATTAGCGGACCGGAGTTCCGCTGTGGCGGCCCCCAAACAGGAAAAAGCCAAAAGACACAACATCATTATGTGTTTAGTAATGTTAGGTAGTTTTTAGTAGATGCATCAGAGCTTTAACAATGTTTACAATTTTGTTCTTGTTTTTTGGCTGCTGAATTCATCACTTTTTGGAAGTTTTACATATTTAATTGATCAGGGGATTGTTTTAAATTATATATTGTCTCAGTTTGAATGTTATTCACTCTGGTGAAGCCCTAGTGGTTAGACGGATGAAAGCGCTAAGTCTTTTTATGTATTTATTAAAGTGGTGTTCCGATACTTCTGCTGGTCGATGTGTTTTTTTTTATTTTTATTTTTTTACGTTTAAATTTGTGGAGTTACACTGAGTTTACTTAGTGTTCTGGTTCAATTATACTTACTTTGTATTGCTGCATTTTTGATGCTTCATGATATTCTTGATTGGGTGCTATTGTACTGTACATTTATGTTGATGGGTTCAAAGGGCAACAATAAGGACATTGTGTTGGGGAGTGTTACCTTCACATTGTGCATTGTATGGCAGGGTACATAGGGGGTACAAGGTGTTGCAGAGTACATTCCACATAAAATAGGACTGCTCTGTGCTTTTATAGTGCATTCCTATCTGCCGGGCAAGGAATTAGTCTTAATGCCTACTGATATGACATTATTTGGGTGTTGTACTGTGTGATAATTACAAAAGCAGCTGCCTGTGCTATGTTGGGGGGATATGGCATGTCTATATTACTCTGTAAGAGTTGTAGAACTATTAGACATTACACTGGGATTCCTGTACAGGTTGCAATGAGTGTATTACTGTGTTTGCCGGGGTGTAGGTAGCACAGTGCAAAGTGTGCATTACATGGGTGTGTACTGAGCAGCCATTCAGGCCATGACTCATGACTGTTTTCAGGTTGTCCATAAACACTTTCCTCCCTTCCCAACCAACACGAATTGTAGGTGTATATGAGGTAATACTACTGTGTTAATGGGTTGGGAGCTTACAGTGCCACAAGATCTAGGGCAGCCCACCTACCAAAGGAGCAAATGGCCAAAGAAAGGGGGCAAATGAACCACCAGAGGCAGAGATGTAATTTCTACATGGGATTACAGACACCCCAGACATCCATGGTGGAGTGGTCAATACTGGGTTAGAGTTAAGCAGGGCACCATGCATACCTGTACTCCCCGGGTGGATATGTGTGAACATGAAATAAGATCTGCTGCACTACGTCTCTGCAGGTAGATATAACATACAACTATGGCATCTTACCTTTACAAGAATATCAGAGCTTTAGCTGCAGAAGCCACATGCTCAAGGCAAGGTATTTTCCAATATTTTCTTGCACCCCTGAATTAAGTTTTAGTCCTTTATTCTCCGGGCTGCAGGTATTGATGAAGGGTTCATATAAAGTTTGTGTAATTTATTGGCTTTTCACAAGTGGCTTGCTTTAAACATTGTATTTGCAATTTCACAGCATTTTTTGTCTGGTTTCTTATGTTGATACCTGATTGGTCACATCCAGTCCTCTTTCTCCCTGCTTATTGGCTGTTTTGGCACTCTTCTCTTCTCTTCTCTTCTCTTCCCTTCTCTTCCCTTCTCTTCTCTTCTCTTCTCTTCTCTTCTCTTCTCTCTCCTCTCCTCTCCTCTTCTCTTCTCTTCTCTTCTCTTCTCTTCTCTTCCCTTCCCTTCTCTTCTCTTCCCTTCTCTTCCCTTCTCTTCTCTTCCCTTCCCTTCTCTTCTCTTCTCTTCTCTTCTTTTCCCTTCTCTTCTCTTCTCTTCTCTTCTCTTCTCTTCTCTTCTCTTCCCTTCCTTCTCTTCTCTTCTCTTCTCTTCTCTCCTCTCCTCTTCTCTTCTCTCCTCTTCTTCTCTTCTCTTCCTTCTCTTCCCTTCCTTCTCTTCTCTTCTCTTCTCTCCTCTTCTCTTCTCTCCTCTCCTCGTCTCTTCTCTTCTCTTCTCTTCTCTTCTCTTCCCTTCCCTTCTCTTCTCTTCTCTTCTCTTCTCTCCTCTTCTTCTCTCCTCTTCTCTTCTCTTCTCTTCTCTCCTCTTCTCGTCTCTTCTCTTCTCTTCCCTTCTCTTCTCTTCTCTTCTCTTCTCTTCTCTTCTCTTCCCTTCTCTTCTCTTCCCTTCTCTTCTCTCCTCTTCTCTTCTCTCCTCTTCTCTCTCTTCTCTTCTCTTCCCTTCCCTTCTCTTCCCTTCCCTTCTCTTCCCTTCTCTTCCCTTCCCTTCCCTTCTCTTCCCTTCTCTTCTCTTCTCTTCTCTTCTCTTCCCTTCTCTTCTATTCTCTTCTCTTCTCTTCTCTCCTCTTCTCGTCTCTTCTCTTCTCTTCTCTTCCCTTCCTTCTCTTCCCTTCCCTTCTCTTCTCTCCTCTTCTCGTCTCTTCTCTTCCTTCTCTTCTCTTCTCTTCTCTTCTCTTCTCTTCTCTTCTCGTCTCTCCTCTTCTCTTCTCTCCTCTTCTCGTCTCTTCTCTCCTCTTCCCTTCCCTTCTCTTCCCTTCCCTTCTCTTCCCTTCTCTTCCCTTCTCTTCTCTTCTCTTCTCTTCCCTTCTCTTCTCTTCTCTTCTCTTCTCTTCTCTCCTCTTCTCGTCTCTTCTCTTCTCTTCTCTTCTCGTCTCTTCTCTTCTCCTCTCTTCTCTTCCCTTCCCTTCTCTTCCCTTCTCTTCTCTTCTCTTCTCTTCTCTTCTCTTCCCTTCTCTTCTCTTCTATTCTCTTCTCTCCTCTCCTCTTCTCTCCTCTCCTCATCTCTTCTCTTCTCTTCTCTCCTCTTCTCATCTCTTCTCTTCTCTTCTCGTCTCGTCTCGTCTCTTCTCTTCTCTTCTCTTCCCTTCCCTTCCCTTCTCTTCCCTTCTCTTCTCTTCTCTTCTCTTCTCTTCTCTTCCCTTCCCTTCTCTTCTCTTCTCTCCTCTTCTCTTCTCTTCTCTTCTCTTCCCTTCCCTTCTCTTCTCTTCTCTTCTCTTCCCTTCCCTTCTCTTCTCTTCTCTTCTCTTCCCTTCCCTTCCCTTCCCTTCTCTTCTCTTCTCTTCTCTTCTCTTCTCTTCTCTTCTCTTCTTTTCTCTTCTCGGGATCCACATCATACTACACAACTCAAATTCTTGTACATTGCACATTAAAATGTGCATAAGTTATAGAAATGTATGGATGTACAATTGTGGGCAAGAGGTACCTAAGTGAGCAACCTGGTTTTCAGACTAATAAAATATGATATGTTGCTCAGCATAACAAAGATGAGCAACGTCACTTTTACTTGGCAAGACATGGCACAAAATGTCAGTCCTGAAGATGTGTGTAGTGTTCACAAATGCATTGCCACACATACACACCCCAAACCACTACCAACAGTATCTCGTTGTTTCCACCATAGGAAACATTACCTGTACCAGACCAAATATTTCCTACACCTTTCATGGAAAAGCAGATTGAAAATGTCATGATCTTCTCTCTGACATGATAGTGGTCTACTGGGGCAAATAAGGTGCCTGGCTGTTAGTTTAAAGACATTGTTTTACGTAGTACACAGCTGTATACCTTGTACATTTGTATGTAATTCAAGAAAGGCTGCGAGTGTTGTTGTCAGTGATGCACTTCATGCTCATGACTTGCACTGCAGTCATGTACATGTGGCACACTGCTACCATATGCAGCAGCACATTGTGTTTGTAATCTGATGGCCTGTCTTTGCTTGCTTGGGGAATCTGATGACAAAACTATAAAACTCGGTATTCCAAGTAGGTTGTCTGGTGGTTTGTTTCCTGCTGTCCTTCCTCTACCTGATTGCTTCTTTGGGAGCATCTGTAAATCCTCATCTCCTACATTTACAAGGCAGCAGTGCGATGTTCCCATCAGCATGGTTAGAGCTGTGCTGTTCTCTTCATTTGTATTTATTACTGAATTTAATGCTATAAAACGCTTTTAAGTGATTGGATTTTGGGTGTTACTATTCCCTTAAGAAGATTAGCGCTTTACCTACCTCCATTTGTAAAACTGCTTTATTAAACTAAAATTTCAATGAAATAAAATATCTTCATACAGGGAGGTGGATGAAAAGAGTTATCAATGTCAGTGGCAAGATAAAAAAATCAGCTCGAATCATAATCATGTTTTCATTATCTGTTAAGAAACAATGTTCAGGCAATCTTTTCTGGCTTTTGCGAGCACAAATGGAAGTTATTTTACTAATCTAGCAGCGTGAAATAGGATCTGTAAATTACCTTTTCAGTATTATTTATACTGCTGAGGAGTGCTTGACACAAACAGCATCCTTTCAAGGAATGGCACCTGGGCCTATTCTTTTAACTACCTCAAAATATTCCTCATGAATATGGTCATAGTTGATGGTTCCTGCACTAATGTAGGTCTAGCTGATAATGTTCTACAAATGAATGCAAATGAGATTGTTCTCTAGCAGTTTTAAAACTGTTATGAGTTCTATGGAAGCATGCACTTCTCCGGGAGGAGTGTATTTACTCCTTCAAAAGCACAACACACCCTAAAATGTACAGTCCCTTATGCAGCAGGTACCTTTTCTGACTTTATTTTCTTGTGGGGGATTTAGGCTTTTTTCCACAGTGGCCTACAGTAGTGTTATCTCACAAGTTCCTTAATGTCTATTTTGTGTGTATTTACATGTGAGCTGAGGTGACCTTTTAACATTTTGTTTTGATACATTTATTGTGTCAGCTCTCCTTAATTTCTTTCTTTTGCTTTGAAGTCTCAGTGTGGAATAATCTTTAGCAGCATATCTTTTAAATGTCATTTTTTTTCACCTTGTTTTTATTATGTGTAATTTTAAAGCTTTAAGTGTATGAATTTTATTTGCTATATTAAAATTCTAAACCAGTGCCTGAAATAAGAGCTATACACATTGCACAAGGTCAAAATTGGTGCCATCACCTCTGACAGCAGACCTGTCACTAGTGGTGTTCACCAGGGATCTGTCCTGGGACCCCTACTGTTTGGCATCTACTTCTCAGAGGTCCAGGCAAAGACAACTGGCCTGTGGCTGACCAAGTCTGTGGATGACTGTACGTTGGGTACTGTCACTGACTCTCCATATGATGTTAACATACTGCAAGATTGTCTCACAGCAACAAATGACTGGTGCCAAAGTCATGACCATAAGCTAAATGCAAAAAAATGTGTTATCATACCATTTGGCAAAAACACAGCCCCTACTGATTACCACATCAATGGCAACCCCCTTTACGCATAACCTGTGGTGAGAGACCTGGGTACTCAGGTTGACAACAATCTCACATTCAACCATCGTGTAGCGTCAGTGGTCAAAAAAGCCTTTTACTTGGTTCATCTCATAAGCAAAGGGATTACATCCAGAAAAAAGGATGTTATTACCACTCTGTACTTTTCCCTCATTAGGCCTATAATTGAGTATAATGGCCCGTTTGGAATGTACCTCTCCAAACACCTGGACCAACTGGAAAGGCAACAGAAATACCTCACAAACAGAATCCATAGCCTCCAACACCTGTCCTATGTAGACAGGCTCAAATCACTATCACTCTACTTAGTGTCATACAGATTACTCAGACGTGATCTGTGTCTCGCCTACAAGGCAATATCAGACTCTGCCCCACTGGAGATACTCCATATCCGTAAGTCTAACTACTCACACATTACCCGCTCTAAAGGCCTAAATCTAAATTGTGACATCAACAAAACCTGCTGGAGAAAAACATTTGTCTCCCAGAGGCTACCCTGTCTCTGAAATAGACTTCCCATACATGTCAAACAGAGTACCTTGCTGATCTTCTTCAAGCACAACCTTGATAAGTGGATGGGAAACCACAAATTTGTCACAGGGGTTCTACCTTTGTCCCTCATTGACAGGGGTGACAGGTGCTGACTGAGGTTTCTTTTTTGGGGATAAACTCTTGGCTAGGCTTGTAAGGGCCCCAGGGCCATTAGCCTAGTAACCTCCTATGATCCTAAGTTCTATAGGTGTTTTTACATTTGTTTACTAATTTAGCAGGAAATATCATTACTCATAAGAAATTATTAATTTTAGTCCAAAATGATGACTGCTTCATCACTTAAAGAAAATAATAAATATAAAATTATTAATGAAAAATATTCCAATTTAGTAAATTAAAAATATCTAAAAATTATCTGAAAGCAATAAGAATAAATAAAGACTAGTTTGTGTAGCTGCTCATGTCTGCCAGTGCTACAATTATACCAGTGAAAAACAACTGCCAACTAATTCCAGATGGATATTCAAGTTCTATAAATCAGAATGAGTGAAGGACTGATCTCAGTGACTGGAAACTCCTTTTGTTATAGTGCAACAAGGGACCTATACCCAATAAGATTTGAGCTTCATTGCAAAAATGTGCTTGGTAGCTGAGAATATTTACCAAAACCATTGGCCTCTGATTTTGTGAAGAAATTAAAATACCAAGATGTCTGTATTCGACTGCCACTTGAATCAGCTAAGTTTTTTTCTTCTTTAAAATAGAACTGTGTTTAACTTTAGTATGTGGCCTCTATTAATAAATTCTATAATTCTTGATAGCTCTTTCTTCATTTTAATCATCTGGCTATCAACTTAAAGAACTACTGTAATTGTGGACTTCATCCTTTTGGCTCTTTCATATTTCTCCTAACTTCTATTTCATTCAGCTCTAAGACAATGCATACTACCTGTCCCAGAAACCTTTGATTAATAAATATGCACACTTGTACATTTCAGATTGAGCCTTCTAGATTCTTCCTTGCTTTGCCATCTTTTTACCACTAACTTTAAACATCACTTGTCATCTGTTTACTGTTTTATTTTGGATAATATACTTGGCTTCCTTAATTACCAATTTTAGTGGCATTGCATCCCAGAGCCTCTGGCTCTGCAGTTTTGCATGATTTACCTGACTGTTGTGCAGATGGTCTGGGACATTTCCATTAATCTTTAACAGTCCATCTTGACACTTTACAATTTCCTTCTTGCTTGATGAAATATTGAGGTCTGAGGTCCAGCTGTACTACAGACTTTTATTTTGCTTGGGAACACTGCCATACACTTTGGTATAGTGTCACAGTTAGTATTCTCATTTCCTGTCTGGGACAGCTTTGCTGTGGTCCAGTGTCACTGTTTTGTGACCAGTCTGAGTAGGCAGATGTCTTTCTTCTAGACTGAGTCTTATTTCACCTCTAAGTGATTCTGAGGACTTTGCATTTAGTGTGTAGAATTCTGGTGCACATTTGTATTTACTGTGCACAACTCTGGTGTAGCACAACACTGAGATTTTAAGACCTTATGACGAATCCTTTTTGAGAATAACTTAAGCTTTTTAACATAAGAATTTACCTGATGTGCTGGAGACTGGAATAGTTAGGACAGACTCTGCAATCATACAGCTGAGACCAGGGGCACAGCAAGGAGTTTTGGAACAGTACACCATCTTCATTAAGGAGTGTATCATTTCATATAGTGTATACTTTTGTGCATAATACCTTCTCAGAACTGAAATAAAATGCTGAAATTACTAGCTTAAGCAAAACATGCATTTAGACAGCTGAGGATTCTTAAAAAGCCATTTAACAAAAGCCCAGCAGGCCTGAGAAAGCATCTAGACAACAGAAACTCCCATCTGGGCTTTGTATGATGGCCTTGGCTCTCTTCCTCCTCCTCCTCCTCCTCTGCCCTTGGTCATAAGGCACATAGTGCCTGTTTTAGCAGATGACACTGCCCCTTCGAAGGGGCATGTCATGGGTATACCACAGACATACAATGGCTTTTAGTTGAAAAGAGATATCAGAGATACTGGAGATCGGTAGTTACTGAAAGCTGAGAAAACAATGATTTGACTAGAGCTGCTAAAATCTTCTGACCGCTCTGTATTTTCTTCCTCATTTTCTCTGAAGTACTTGAGCAAACTGTAAGCATGTAGACAAGTCATTTTTGGTACAGACCATTATCATCTTAGAGTTCTAGAAAAAGTTGACTCTTCTTTTCTATTTACTGTCTTCATGGAGATTTATAGTTTTAAATCCATTGGCTATGATACTGGACTGCAGATTCACTCATTAGGCTCACTATAACCTCTGACCTGGGGAATCATGGCCTAATTATGATTAAACTGTCTATCACTATCTATATCGATAGTGCCAGAAGTTAGTTCTGTTGCTGTTTCTTCCAGATGATACAACTACTAGCATCTGCAGACAGCCCTTTCAAAATATCATGATGATACAATTGTTGGTTAGAACTAGTTAGAATTCTCAGCATTCCTGAATTTTTATTTCTGGCACCATCACTTTTGTATTCATTCTTCGAATGAGATGTTAAACTGAGGTACCATCTACTTGAACTGGTGGTAGCTCATAGATGTAAAAGATCCCACAGAACCTATTGAAAAGAATAGGGGAAGATCCCACTGTCCTGGCCAAATTTCCTGTAGTAGCATAAATACCTCCTCAGGTCTACCCTGAAAAGAAGCCACTAGTCTAGTGGGACTAACCTGGTCAACAAAAGATAAATAAAATAAATAAATTATTTCATTCTCTATAAATAGCCACCATCACACAAGAAGCTGTCGTCTCTTACCTGGAATAGCAGAAGTGTCATTTTGTGCTAATCATGTGAAAATGAGGGTGAACGCAACACTTAGGTTGTTGTATACTTACAAAATGGTGGCATATTATGCTAGCATCTTCTTCCATTTAAGCGTTAAAAAAAGTAAAGCAATGGCCGCGACCCATCATTTACCTCATACAGTTTCATGATGGTAGCTCCAATTTAAAGCGAATTCCATCAATTAAACAGCCCTGGTTTATTTTGTAAATTGGACCCTTTTCATCTGATATACTGAACAAAATCCCCAAAAATGTATAAAAGAAGTGTGGTACCTTTGGCAGATTAAAAAAATAAACTCCTACTCCTATATGTGATCTAAAATATTTCAGTAAGCCATTACCTTTCTAGTTCAGATGTTTCCATCCTTTAGTGTTGCTGTATGATTCTAGCTTTTGACCTCTTCATTCAGATTTCCCTTCTCCTTAACCACCCCCCCTAGATACCTGAAGCTGTTAACTTGTTCCAATATCTTCCCTTCTACCTCATTTCTCAGCTTCTTCTGATTTCCCCAACTTTCTGTCATTACCACTATCTTGTATATACTTAGCTTCATGCCACGTGCCTTCAAATTTGCATTCCAATCCCCTATCTTTTGCTGAAGTTCTTGCTCAGACTCTACCTGCAATGCCATGGCATGGAATCGAGAGAGCTGGCGACAATTAACAACACACCGACCCATGTAGAAAAATGGGAAAAAGGGGGCTGATGATAATGACGATCCTTGATATCCATTTGGTAATCATGTTTTCTGTTGCTGAATCCTGCTCTTCTTATATTTCATCTAAGCTGTGCTCTGTTTCTCTCAGTATAGTGGTACTTATTTAAATAGTTTTCTTCTCCTTCATTTGTAGGTTTGGTCATTTGTCTTGTATTTTGATTTTGTCCCTTTTTTCAGTCTTCTCTTCTTATGCAATCTTTACATATTTATCTACTGTAATACTGGTTTTCTTTCTTATCTATTGTGCGCGTGTTTTGCTTTTCCTTTCTTCTTCTTCTGCTAGTCATTGTTGTCATCATTTCTCTTCTCCCAGTTAATATTTGTAGGGTAACCTCTGTCTTGCTGTTACATTTTTTTGTATGTTATCCTGCTTTCTTCTACAGTTTCTCATATTAGATTTATTCTTTTGTTAACAACTTTTATCTTTATGTCTGCATAGTACACATTTCCCTTATTCTTTTAATGTTAGTAGAAGAGCTGCCATGTCACCCCAATAACCTATGTGTACACATCCTGAATAGATGCTATTCTCCTTGTTATTATCACTGTCTTGAAAAGTCATAAAACATATCTGAAGCTCCCCTGTTATTCTCCCTAAGACATAGGTCAGGATTTAGAAAGATTACTTCCAATGGCAAGCCCTTTTTACCACTGTCAGTAGCGTTGTCCAGCCCCTAGACAGCCCTACTGCAATGTTTGCCTCAAGGCATTATAGTGAGCTTTCTCTCTGGTTTACCACGAAAACTAACAAAACATTCTAGGGGAACAGCAGATGGTAATTAGCCATGTGCAGTTCTTCTGGAAATGCCAGCCATAAGTGCTTTACATAGCTGTACAATTCATTGAACCACTCAGCTACATATATCAACTTAGATGTTAATTGCTGGTGTGTTTAGTAGATAAGCAATATTGTTGGTTGTTGTTCTTGTGTGTGTGTGTGTGTGTGTGTGTGTGTGTGTGTGTGTGTGTGTGTGTGTGTGTGTGTGTGTGTGTCTCTCTCTCTATATATGTATGGGTGAATGTGTATGTCTGTGTGTGCGTGTGTGGCTTTCCTACCTTTCAACTCCAACTAGATTAACAAGTAACGAATAGTGAATGTAATAATAGGGGGTACCATAGACACTGAGGAGAATCTAGCCAGTTTAGGGTGTGTAGGGAGTGACAGTGATGGGAAGAGCTCTTAGAATTGTTTGCAAATTTGCAGATTTTGTTGTAACAGGCCTCAAGTTTAGCACGGAGTCCGAGTTGTAGGTTGGAGAATAGGGGAGCACCGTACAAGAGAGAGGGGAGATGGAAGGTAGATGCAAGGGTATGACGGGAAGATGGAGTAAGGTAGTAGTTGTGTCTGTAGAGGAGGCCGATTTTCTGGTGGGTTTTTTTGATTGCTGAGAGGATGTGGGAGTCAAATTTTAGGTTTTCATCGATGGTAATGCCAAGTAGTTTGGTACTAGGAACGATTTCAAGAGGGGTGTTATTGTGGCTTTTGATGGAAAATTGGACTTTGTGGAACTGGGAAGTTTTAGTGGGAGTAAATATCATTAGCTTTGTTTTGTTGGCATTTAGGACCAAGTGATGCGATTGCATCCATGATTCAATTTTGGAGAAGGCTGTTTGGGTATTAAGTAGAAGTTTGGTGGGGCAGGAGGCTGAGCAGATGATAGTGGAGTCATCTGCGTATTGGATGACTGAAGCTTCAGGGATGGAGAGGTGAAAGTTGTTAATGAATAAGTTGAAGAGCAGAGGGCCAAGTACTGATCCTTGGGGAACTCCTGTGGGTGTAGGTAAGAAAGGGGAGGTTGACTCTTTCCATTGTACAGCTTGCTGGTGCGTGGAAAGGTAGCTGGAGAACCAGTCCAGGGTTGAGGGAGATAGATGCAAGTGTGAGAGCTGGGACAGGAGGAGGGAATGGGAAATAGTGTTGAATGCCTTTGAGAGGTCAAGAAAAAGAGAAGATACGTATTTCCCGCTCTCACGTGCTAGGTTGACTGTTTCGAGGAAGGAAATGAGGGCTGTCATGGTACTGTGGCCTGGGCGGAAGCCGTGCTGGGTGGGAGAGAGGAGTTTGTGCTGGATTAGGTAGGGCATGAGCTGGGAGTGGATGGCTTTCTCTAGAATTTTAGAGAGAGGAGAGAGTATAGCTATGGGTCTGAAGTTGGTAGTGTCTGTGTTCTTACCACCTTTGTGGAGAGGAATTATGTATGCATAACGCCAGGTGGTTGGTACATCGGATTCCTGAATGGATCTATTAATGAGGATGGATATGGGATAGGCTATAGATTCTGCTGATATTTGAAGAAAATTTGCTGGAAGGTTGTCAGGGGCATTGCAGCATGGTTTTAGCTTTTGCAGTAGTCTTTTTATAGTATAAGTGGAGACAGGTTTAAGGGAGAATAGCGGTGGAGGAGGGGGGTGAGAGAGAGGGTTTGGGGTGCAGGGTGAGGGGTTAGTAATGATGGATGGATTGGGGAAAGTGGAGGATAACATCAAAAACACTCTTTAAAATTATCCAAAACAACGATGAGTGCAGGAGCGAAGCAGAGTCCAAAAAATCCAAGAATATATTAAAAGAACTTTTTAATATTACCCTGATCCACCTAAAAAGTTAATAGATCTCAGGTCTTGCAGCACGAACAATGGACACAAAGAAATATAAAACGTTGATGTCTGCATTACTGACTAACTGTAATGGTCCATGACTTATGAGGATCATGCTTAATACATCCAGACAAAGCTAAGAAAACACTAAATTACAACAGAGAATATTTTTAAATATTAATCTACTTCAATTAAAAAGTTAACAAAGCAACAGGTATTGCGACTGGATGCATTTAATGAACAATAAGCAAAATGAAATTCTAATGTCTGGCATTATTAAATTATGTTATCCTTGAATTACAAGGACCAGTAACAAGTCAAGGATGTTCTACAAAATAAGGGACAGGTAAGATGTTCTACAGCATGTGTGTGTGTGTGTGTGTGTGTGTGTGTGTGTGTGTGTGTGTGTGTGTGTGTGTGTGCGCACATTTGTATCTCTGTGTGTGTGTGTGTGTGTGTGTGTGTGTGTGTGTGTGTGTGTGTGTAAAAGAATAATGGGGATGTCTCTGGTGACATGATGCACTGACCACCAGCAGTGATTATTTTAAGAGCAGCAGAAAAGAGTTTGTTAGCAGTTGAGATAATCACAAAATGATTCAGAGATATGCAAATTAACTGATAATGACGTCTTTTATTATTGTAACTAATGTGTCTCTGAATTGCTGTTTTCCAACATCAAGCTAACAGTCCATTTTCTCCGCGGTTTCACCTCTCTAGGCTGGGTCTGTTTCTGAATCCTGGCCATACTGTATGACCATTTGTTGGTATGTCATCCGTTCTTAAGCTATTAATGCAATAATGTAAAATATGTTACCTACAACTGAGTTCCTTGAGTTTACACTGTGTAAGTTAATCACACTAATAATTTCTGGTATGAATAACTCCTAATTGCAAATAATTCATTTTAAATTTCAATGATGTTTTCTATTAAAGATTAAATATTAAATATTTTTCAGTAAAAGTGAGCAGAGGCTGTTTAAGTATACATTTATTTATCAATACAGACTCTACTAAACTGTTCTCCTTTACACAGAAATGCACAATGATAAACTGTTTAGTGAAAATGCATGTTAGAATTTGAGAGACAAATGAAAAGTATCGACATTTTATATTCACACAAATAGAAGGAATACAGTCAGCATTTACCTTTTGTATAAACACCGTATTATATTAACACAATAAGAAATATCTCAAAGGTATGTGCGGTCATACCTCTCAACTGTCCATATTTTCACAGAATGTCCAGATTTTTTACCTTATATTTTTAATCTGTTACTGATAAATGTATGTTTCACTGGCTAATTCTTGATGATTGCTGTCCCTAAATAATGGCAAAAATTTGAGTTTCAGATTACATACCCTTCAGAAAATAAGTGCCAAAAAAAATTGTTATTCTATCAGATTTCCAAGCTTATAAGAGCAACATTTAAATGTCCTCATCTTTTGCCCCTCCCCCCATTATTTTATGCTTTGTCCAGATTTCTTGCATTTAGAAGATGTGAGGTATGTGTGCAGTCAGTATTAGTCAGTTACATTAACATATGGATGAGAACATAAAAAATAGCTCATAAATAAATACATACATAAATTAGTGCATACATACCCCTTATATGCACACACAGCTTTGCAGACAGTAACACACACACACACATGCATGCACACATGCATGCACACACGCGCGCGTGCATGCACACACACACACACACACACACACATGCACACACACACAAACACATGCACACACATGCATGCATGCATGCACATGCACACACACATGCACAGACGCATGCACACACACACACACACACACACACACACACAATTCACATAGAATAGAAGATCAGTAGCTTACTTTCAGCATGCCTTTGGGATGTGGGAAGAAAGTAGGGAACCCAGAAAAAAAGAAGTAAAGAAATATGCTGATATATGGCAAACATGCACAACCCACAAAGATCTCTTTGCAGCAATGAAGAAAAAAATTGGAGGTACATTAGTGATAAGACTGTGTAGATTTAATCTGATTACAAGAAACAGTAATGAGCTGTATATATTCATAGGGAATGGGTCCAATGATACAGCAGGAAAACCCAGTGTGAATGTGTATTATGTTTTATATAGCTGTTTTCTCACTTGCACTGTGTGTTTAACTGCCAGTGAAATTATCCAATGGATAATTATTTAGTACTTCAACACAGTTTCAGCACCATATACCATGCTCTAGAATAATTATTGTGAAGACTGGTAGAGAAGGGTGAAGGCTGCCAGCCTAGTCAAATAGAGTTTGGTACATAATTCTATCATTTGTAAATACTGTGAAATGTTGAACTTAAAACAATGTGGGAACATTGCCCTCTGCTGTAAAGAAAGCTAAGTCAAGCATTTCCTGTTGGTCCTTTGAAATTAAAATTATTTCATCAGTGCCTTTGATGTTTACAAGTCGGCTCCAGTCCAGATAGATGAAGGCTTCCTGCCTATTGTTTTAATGCTAAAGTTAATGAAAATAATTTACATGTGGAATGTCCTTTATTGCTCTATGTGTAAAAGAATGTAAATGCAGTTTCTGTCAGCCTGGGAACACCCGGAAAGTGTGAAATGAGGTAATGTTTTATCAGAACTGCAGTTTCAATTTAAACAGAGAGAACCAGAAGGCAAAAAGCATTTTTGTCTTGAACATCCAACTCAGTACTGCCTTATGCTCTATTTATGTAAGTAGTATGTTAGAACTGTGTTTTCTCCTAGAGGTAGCTAGGAATTAGAAAAGGTTAGACTAAGTGTTTTCTGTGATGTCAGAAATGTACTACTGAATTATTTTAAGTATTTCTGTGTGATCTCTGAACTCTTTTGACTAGCACTGTGCAGTTGAAAGTATTGTCTTGTGGTTTTAATTATTTATTATTAAATATTTTAAAACCTTTTAACTGTGGCTGTTTTGTGTAGAGATAATTTACGCTCTAGAGTACATTGCGTATTTATAGAGTTTACTGTCCAGGTCACTCCAAATAAGCCTTTACTGATTAATCACACTCACCAATTGGATAATAATATTGAACATTAATAATTGGGCACCTTTTTAAGGGCCTTTGAGTAGCTGATAAATATTAGCTGGGTGGTGGCAACAATTACTACTGAATAGTCTGGGTAAAAGGGGTACAGCTGGAGAACCTGTGCCAGCCTTCCCCAGGAGTGTCTGTGTGGTTGTATAAACTTATCTCAAAGTGTGTGTCAGCTGCTTGGGTAGGGACATGAAGCTCTGGTTGGACAGAGAGGGTGCTGGAGATTTAACTTGCCCAGCTAGGCTAAGATCTGGACCCTATAGCTGTGCCAGTGGGGAGACTTATTGGCGATCTGGAGAGCAAGGGAGCAACAAGCCCTGGACTGACTGTGATCTCTTTGTGCTCTTAAGGGAAATTGCACTTTACTGTGTGTATTTGTTATCCTTTCCTCATATATGAGATGCCCTTTCTAGTGTTAGTAGTGAGGATTGAGGCTCCTTTATTGCTGGGCCAGGGCACGGGCATCACACGTATGCTACAAGATTATTGAGAAAAATCCTTATTTTAACCCCTATCCCTAAATAACCCCCCAAAACTGTCTTGTGAACTTTACTAGTTTGTGGACAGCATTGCTTTTCACAGCATTAACCTGTCTCCACCAATAAATGTTTGTCTACATATAACTTGTGTTCTTGTAGAGCTTCAATAGCTTCTCCTGTTTATCTCAACAATGTGATTTGCCCGATTCTTTACAGTTCCAGAAGTTTATGTCACTTTCCTGTGGTTTTCTAACAGCATATATCTTTACCATGGAGGAAGGTTGCTCCAAATAAGAATGCTAAGGCTGTTTCTTTACTCTTACATCAGATGGAAAACAATGTATAGATTAAGGGCTACTATTCCAAGACAAGCATTTTCTGCAGCCACTATCTCAGTAAATACAAGATGTGACAGATACCTTATATCTAATGCTCCATATTCCAGACAAGTCTTGTAGGAGCTATAAAGGAGTGGAAGGCATTGTGGTATAAAACCAAAATCAAGATTTACTTGCACCAACATGCAGTTTACATATGAGATATTTAAAACAGATGCAAGTAATTTACTTTGTTGCAGTCTGTTAAAATCCTGCTGTGTTTGCATACAGTAGATACAGTATACATCATGATGTTTTACAGAGATAAAGGCATTTGACATTCAAATCACTGAGTAATGCAGTGCAACACTGGCATCACAGAAGTACCTGTAACATGAAAAAATAAAGGGATTTAGTTATATCTTCATAAAAAAGTAAAGGTGTAAGTTCCAGTAGTCAGTAAGCAGGCATTTACCTTTCAGAGTATCCAAAGTAATACTTCCAAAAATCTGTGTGTATTTAATTTCATTCTTGAGGATCTAGTCCTTTCTTCAGTGGTGAACAGTATCCTATGAAGTTAGGTGAAGTAAAAACAACAGCCATATGCTGTATCCACATTGCTTCAACTTCCTCTTTAATATGACGACAACTATATTTCTGTTATTTTATTATCGATATAGGAAACTGCTTCTCAAAGTAAATGAAGCTTTTCAGTTACATGGTACATTACCTGATAGCCTATATCACATATAAATATAACAATTGTCAAAGGACTGAAGCAACAAGGAAAAAATAAGGCAGCTTTTTTGAGTAAAGAGTACTCAGAAGTCCAGTTCAGAGAAAATTCTTTGTTGCTGTCTGTGCAACTGTGGATGTTACCTTACATGACATCATCATTCTGAAAGTGAGGTCACTTAGAAAAAAGAGAGTGGTAATAAACAAACAAAGCACTGACAAAACCGAGTAATTATACAATCAGATTTTTTTCTTACAAAACAACTCGCAGCTTCAACACCTGTTAATGGCATAGAAAGAAGGCATCTGAAACACTTCAAATTTCTATTTAAAAACTGCAGCTATTGTACACAAACAACAGAGTCACACATTGGTTAGCAATATATATACAGATATATAGAATTTATTTACATTCATGTTAGCTTAAATTACTATACATCCCTTCCATATGGCATATTATATACATAAGGCTAAGTTTAATACCTCAATGCACTTGAAAATAATTCTTACAAATCCTACCCAATACTTCAGGTTTTCACATTAGTAATTTTTCACGTTTGCCCTCACTTTCACAAAACTTCAACATTGTGAAATTTACAAGAAACATAACTGGTTGCATAAACATTATTTTGCCAATAACATGTTCATAATATACAGAAAGGCAAAGGAAAAGAAAAACAATCCACAATCAGTGCAGTGTTGGAGATGAAGAGCTCCAACTTTGAAAGGACAGGAAAGCTAAATGATTCATGGAAAAGAGTGGGCTAAGACCTTTTTTAATAAATACAACAGCAGGAACAAGACATTTTAAATTATTGGGAAGCTAACATGGGACACAGTGTGAGCTGCTTTTAGCATGCTGGCAAACATCTAAAAACATACTCTCCATTATGAAGAACTGCTGAATAAATTTAAGTTTATTCATGTGAAGTTATTCTGTTTCTTTGAGCTGTTTGTCTTTAATCTGAGCAGTTGTATTATGCTATAGTCAATTTTGTGGATGTCAGACTTGCTGCTTTTAGTCTTTTTATCAGTTGAGCAAACTAGCACTGGGACATCTAATTGCCTGGTCAAAGTCACAAAATGGGTATTTGCTTTAAATAGGACATGATTGCTGGCCTTTGTTTCTCAGCTAGCAGGATAACCATTACACTGCATTCCTTCCCTCATTGCATGTGAAGGGGTATAACATCTGCAGTAATGAAGCGCAAAAAAAACACAAGCTGAAGACTTCAGTAACATCTGCAATGAAAAACATCAGTCACAGTAATAGCTGCATGCAGAATCAAAGTGTTTCTTTTTATAGAGAATGACCTACAGTGAGATATGAATGCATCAGCACCACATAAGCTATACCATGACTAATCATTTTCCCAGTAAACTGGTGCCATGCTGGTGAATGTTCAGTAAACAGCAACGAAGTGGATTCTTTCCCATTTTGTTACTGGCTGCCTTCCAGCCTCTGAGTGAACCCAACAATTACCATATTCATTATTGCTAATTAATTTGGTCACAGTTAAGTACCATGTTGAATCTAAATGTAGGTTAGATCATGATGGACTGCGCATAACAAGGGTAATGACACTGCAGTTATATGTTTGTTGTGGGAAACTACAGGAGAACTGTGGTGCTGTTATATTTACACTTGCAGTTTTCAGATGGAAAGCAAGCCTTTTAGGGTGCAGTAACCATTGCCACTGAGCATTTCAAGCAAGGAATGTAATGACAGAGAAATAATGTAATCTAATTGCCGGTTGAATCCCAACTCCCGGAATACCATATTGTGGTACTACCATTATAGCAATCAGAACCAGTTGGCTGGCTATATCTTCTCACAGTTGCTCATTTTCTCCAAACAGTAATCCCAGCAGCTGGATACCATTTTAGACAGCAGGGATTTGGTAGTGCAGGTGTTTTTTTTCTGCTATGGCTTTGAAACATAGATTGCTATGGATCTGGAACAGAAACTGTGCTGAATTAGAGCAGAATATCTTCTAGCTGAGAAGCTCATGCATTGATTGAGGAGGGAGGAAGCACTTTATTTTTGGAAATGGGCAAGCTCAACTGAATGTTTTGTAGAACTGCATTTTTCCAGCCTCCCTTAGGATGCCTGGGTTTGTTTAGGGGTGGTCCAAGCAAACTGAAAATGTGATGAACTTTAAATTATAATGCTTAAATGCAGAAGTATAATATTCAATGAGTGAATGTATTTCAGCAAAAATCAATATTACAGCAATATCATACTAATGTCATATCTAAGACAAGTCTTGATTATTTGAAATGCACGAGTCTGCTTCTGTATAGTGCAGCACATACATTTCTTTCTTTCTTTTTCTTTCTTTTTTGATCCTTTTGCATCTATAGAAGCCTCAGAGCCTGTTCTACAGCTGAGGGTTAGGATGACAAAACACAATTCATGGCAGCTTATAAAAACTATAGGGTGTTGTTCCCCTTTATAACTTAATAAAATTTATCAGAAAAGATTTTGGGGAACACTGACTTTGTGGTATACAGGAATAAAGCCTTGAATAAAGTATTAGAAGTATGGTCTCACAGCTGGTGAAGCCAGGTAAGGAGTGGCACCTGTAGGTAAGAGTTCAAGGCTATGCTCTTCTCTAAGAGAAAAAGGTAAGGCTTGGGGGCCTAAGCCCACCAAGGACAGTATCATTCTCTAGACTGATAAAGCAGGTGTGTGGAAAGACCTACCTATGCAACAGCTAAGCATAGGAGGCATTGTATTGTACCTGCTAGCCAACAAGAGGTGTATTTGGGATCTGCAGACAAAAGATTCCTGCTTCATCAGAAGGTGATGGTCATTAATTCCTGATTCTGGCCTCCTCCCATGCCCAGTGACCTTGGATGCCAGAAACAGGAGAAGAGTGGTTCTATAGAGGATGATGGTTAGATGATTATGAAGTGAGTTGTTCCAAAAACAACAATGATCTAATTGTCTTTTAAAGTTATTCAGTTTGTCTTTTCAGTGTAGTCAAACTTATAATTAGCATTGGCAGCAAAAGGTTTCCTTCCATACAAACAGAACAAATCAGCATTCATATAACATCACTATACCTTACACGCCAATGAATGACTTATTTAAAAATACTTAAAAATCATTTAATTGCCTAAACATGTATAATGCAGCTAGACAGAGTGACAAAGTGAGGGGTGACAGGGAATTCCAGGGCAGAAGGAAGAGGGAGAGACAAGAATATTTTATCCCCTACAAAGCATACAAATCCAAAGAATGATTTTTTACATAATTTATGCAAAGAGAAATAATACTTGAAATATAACCAGGAGAGAATCATCTGCTGAAAGGTTTCCCTATTTTTTTGCTATCACTGAAACTTTTTAGCAGTTTAAGTTTTTACTATTAGATTTTGAATTCATATTAATGTTAATATTTAATAAACATTAAACTAAAAAAGTCTTTTGATGTGACAATTTTGTGAACTGTGTAGTAGTGTTATTGTAATATAGTATGTGTTTTGAGTGTTCACATTCTGCCTTCCTATTAATATCATAAAGGTTAATTTCTTGCTAGATAATCTGCCATGAAATCTAAACCAATGTACAGAAGATTTTTATAAGAAGTATTTTTAAGAACATGCTTTCACAGTACACTTGAGAGGATGACAGGTATGTAACTATTTACGTTTCTCTCAACATTTTCATAGGCCTCACTGTGGGTATTCCTTGTTTATTGGAATATAGGAAATGACAAACTACATTTTCTAAAATATTTTGACCAAATACTACCACAGAATCAGCTAGCTTTGTTCTGAACTTATGGGTAACCATTTCATTTCTATAGTAGATCTGTCCACATAAAAGAAAATGTCAAGCAAAATGGTTTTTACCTGGGTATTAAAGACTGATGAAGGCTACATAACAAAATGAGAAGAGGGTAGTGAATTTAAAAAAAATACTACCCTACTGATTAAATATTGATTTAAAATACTTGGTAGGAGGATTGCTTAGAAATGACTGTTTCCTCAACTTTGGTAATACCTTGTAAAAATCTATTTTTTAAGTATTATGTAAATGTGTGGAATTTTGACTACTTCCAAAATTTTATTTTAAATGTATAAAATTGTTCTACGCTTCTTGAATTTTCTCAAAACAGGAATTATTCCTTGACCTTGACAGAAATTTGGAATTCTTTTACATATATCTTCTTTATTATTAACATACATATATAAATACATACACATTGATAGATATATGTTTGTGAGTGTGTGTGTGTGTGTGTGTGTGTGTGTGTGTGTGTGTGTGTGTGTGTGTGTGTGTATAAGTTTCTCACTTAGGGATCAAGCATGCCAAGGTAACACAAACAGTATTAGAAGAGTTGTTGAGAATTAAGCACTTCATTTTCCTAATTTAAAGAATAAAATAAAATATGGTTCCTCTGTGCCTGTTTATACATGCTGTGTATTGATAGTTTATTGTTAAGGCACAATCTCAGTCTTGCTACTGTATCCTGCTTGAGTCAGCATTAAGTGAATGTGTTATATAGCTCTAGGTTGATTGTCTTAAAATCAACACGTCAATCACTGGTCAAATTTTTGTTTTGGAACACTTGTCTGTTTTGTGGAGCTGAACAACTATTGAAAACAACATTAAAATACAGTTCTTAACTTTTTTTTAATAATGTAATTATAAGAAGGGACCTTAATCCTCCTACAACTCCTCTCTAGCTGACATCTTGATTTTCTGTGCACGCACAGGGCAGGGACATGCTTCTGCTTGCAAAGCACATCAGCAAAATACACTTTCTGCCAGTTTTGGTTGCCAGGAGTATGCATGCAGACATCTGATTATATTACAACATTTGCACACTCAGAGGAGATACTCAGGCAACTTTTCTTTTTACAATTTTGTGTTTCAGTTTTAGGCATCATTGTGATTTGAGGAGAAATACTGTGTGATCATGGGGATGTATTTTTTATTTTCTTTGATGCTGTTTGATTTCAGTTTCCTTACTTGGTGGCACAGAGGAAATGGAAGTTATAACTTCTCAGGGATTTTTACTGTTTCATTTTTCTCTTCTGGTCAGACGTGTTTCTTATGTTAAGGTTGGATTTACACTGGGCACACTGATTGCTTTGCCTAATCAGCATGCACTTTTTTGAATAATTGGATGTCATTGTACAATAAACAATATCTGCTTGCAGCCTTTAACTTTTGCCATTCAGTTTTAAGATGCCTTTAAGTATTTTGCTTGCATTTTATAAATATTTCTGTAGTTTTCTCAAAAAAAATGCTTCCTTCCTTGTATCTGTTCTTTCTATAAAGAATCATAATTTCGTTGTGCAAATACTCTTTGTCTTATTAGTTCATTTAATTACTTTATTTAGTTTGTTTCATTTAGCTCTAGTCACTGGTATATTTTTTGACATTCATATTTAGGATACTTGCTAATTTTAGTTAACTGGACTCAATCAACAGTGATATAAAGTTGTGCATTTATTTCACAGTGCCAGGTGATGCCTACAAAGAAACATATACACTGATAAATAAATGCAGCTTATTCACTATTTACTATAAAATCAATATGCTCTGCTTCAGCCTGTTATTTTCCTTTTTCAATTGCTACTGTTTCTTGATGTCTGTCTCAAAACACATTGTTGATTTTCTAATCCCGTGAGAGTTCACCATTCAACTACCACTGTTTCATTTAAGGAGTCATCATCACAGAACTCCTTACTTTATTCCCTTCCCACATTCTGGAGACATCAATAAATGAAAAGAAGGCAATGACATGTTGCTTAACCAACAGTAATGCTGGGCTGTTTGCACTGTCAGAAATTATTAGACATCTAGTAACAATACACTGATAGCTAAATAAAACCATGCAGCTGATGGGGATTATTGGAGATAACTGAAAATAAGTTATCATAGACTAAAGAGAATTTACCAGTAAGTCAATGATGACAGATTGTTGGAAACCACTGATTTCATAGAAAACTAACTTAACATGGCCACAGATGATGTAAACATCGCAGACTTGTGTTCCATCACCAGAATCCTAAATATACATGGCACAAAAGTGTAAAACATGCTTTTATGAATGTACATGTTAGATTTTTGTGACTGAAAGTTCAGCCCAGGATAGCCATACAATCCGTGAGGGCAGGGATTTAGTTCCACCAGTACCACTGATATTACTTCAGCCCTAACCGAATAAAGTCAGTGAGTACAAGCAGAAGCACACATATTATTTTGCATCAGAAATGGCTAACATTAATGCATGTAGTGTAGAAGCTATCCAGTACAGGTACTTCGGAAGGAAAACCTGCATCAGCAATGATATAGCCCAGCACAACTCAGCAAAACTGTTGAGGACCTGATTACATGTTGAGGCAACATTATCCAAACTTTGTAAAATCCAACAAATAACAGGTAGAAATACAAATAATGATATGTCTTCAGACTAGGTAAAAACTCAAAATGACCTAGGCAGCTTCTGCTGACATTTGCTTTCTAAGTAATTAAAACAGGAAATGTATTTGACAAAGGAGATCAAGTTCTTTATAGATACGTAAAAATGTGGGTTGTATTTTTAGAACAGGATCATTCAAAAGAAGGGCTCATTGTTTACAGAGGAATAAGAAGTTAGACTTATTAAATATAGTCCACAGAAATGCCTAGGATAATGGGATCTAATCTCAGACTCTTCAAAGAAGAAAGAATTCTAAAGAATGGTGAGCAATTGCATTAATAAAATAAATACAAAATTAGTTAAAAAAATAAATATATAATACAAAAACTGTATTGTATGGAGTGGGAACAACTGTTGTTACTAATAACTATGCTTTTCTGCAAATAATGAATGGGGCCTAAGGCTCATATAAATCAGAAGATGGCAAATATGATTTTCATTCATTAGAATGAAAGGAAGACATGCTGGAAATCGTTAAATAGAGTGATCCCACTGCAGTGAGCATCATGGAATCATTGCTGAAGGAGATGATTTTGGGGATATAAAAGTCCTTGTAGCACACACTACAAGGCAACAGAGATTTACAACAAGAAGGTCATGCAGGACAAACGTAGAAGAGTTCTATGATTTGGCAACAATTTTCTTAGATCAGAAAGGGACTACTATTTTACCAATGCATCTGTTATGGTGCTAAACAACAGTTTAGTAAGCAAATCAGGAAGACTTCCAGTGGGCCTTAAGGGAGTAGCATGGGTATGAGTCTGGCTAGTTAATAACATACACAGGGTCCAAATAAAAACATATTCACTCATATGAAATGATGATTAACTGTGAGGCTTCATAAGTGCCATTGCATGGCCGTCAAACTTGTGGTAGAGAAACACAAAGCCCTGACTGCACCCCAGAAGATTAAAGTTTTAGTGAGGTATGTACTGTAGGAGTCAATGACTGGGAAAATAGAAGTAATAAGACAAAAGCTGCTTACACTTTTCTTGCACAGGTGATCAAGTCAAGTTATCCCATGGTTACAATAGATAGGTGATAAGTGGCAATTGCCAAGTATTAGGCAGATGGGTATTGAAAGGCAAGCCACCATGTAGACAAGGACAGTTACCTTGCAGCCCTATTGTAAATTCACCTAAGGACATAATTCAGTACACTGGAACTGGTTAGGCTACATTGCCAAAATCCCTGTGGTAGCAAGAGTAACAATGCGGCCAGGATGACCTGATCTCCTCTCTGTCACCTCCAGCCTACTTAAAATAAATGAACTTTTCTCATAGGTAAGGAGTGGGAACTAGTGGACCATTAGCCTGGGAATCTTAGGCCGAATAAGTGGCCTGGAGATCAATGTATGGCAATGGTCAACAGCTGATTATCCAGCTGCTAGGGTCACTGCAGAAAGTTTAACATCAACAACAGGAAGGATTCACAACAAGAAACTGAAAGGAAGAAAACTCTTGGCAAGATATAAGGAGTGGTCTAAAACATACCAGCTTAAATTTAATGTGACAAAATAATGGATACAGGCAGCACGAACAAGTGAGAAATGTGCACTCATAGAGGGAAAGTAGTTGCCATAAAAACGGAAATCAGAAAGGGACCTGGGGATAATCACACTACATGAACTAAAGCTAAACACATTATCTAGGACAGGACCCCTCCTTACCTCTATACAGGCACCTTGTGATGCTTTGTGTACAGCATAATGTCCAGTCGTGGAGGCCACCATATTCAAGTGACACTGCAGACAGAAGCATGTCTGCAGAAGGAGCCATGGAAAGAGAGAGGGAGAGAGAGAGAGACTACTATAACTTATAACATGCTCAATGCAATATATAATACAAAAATTAAAATCTGTAGGCTGTCATTAGGATCTTTGAAAAGCAAAGACTTCAGTGTGAACACTGGCAGAATATGCTAATTCTGAGATTGGGGTATCTCATGAAACTCCTTGTACTCCATGGTACAGTAATTCCACAGATAGCAGATGTCATAGAGGGATTTGGGGTGCAGTGACCACAACTTTGGGAGTGCAGGGGGTAAAGACATCTTGAAAAAAAATACTTTACAAATGTGAGTTTCAGAATTCATTGTTTTTGTCAAAATAACAGGTTAGTTATTTTTTGAAGCACTGGCAGTTATAACAGGTCTTGTACTCCATAGGGAGCCAATAGCTTAACATGTTCACAGGAAATAAAGACAGAGATGGTGCCTGATAAAAATAGATAAATGCCTGAAGGGTACATGCAGAGCTTAATCTGCTACCATCTTAACACAGAAAGATAAAAATAGAACAAAAGAAGTTTCAAGTTTCAAAATGCTTGGTTACCAGCTCAGTTGATAGTCAAGCAAATATTTCAGCAAAAAGGTGGTGGATAACCAGAAACGCCATCTGAAAGAAATAACAAAGTCTAACACAGTAACATAACTCAAGAATGCAGAATATAAATAAAGGTAATTTGTAGGAGTGGGATAAAAATGAGATGCATTAAAGAATAATAGCATAAAGCTGCTGTCAAAATGTATGTTTCTGTGTGATGCAAAGTTTTGTTAGCAAACTAAATCAGCTAAAAAAACTTACTAAGTATGTCTCATTGCATTATTTTGTGTTTTCTTAGTAGATACTTGCAGTCAGCACAGTTTACTGTTAAGGACTATTGGAGTATGTTGCACAATGCAACCATGATTCATTTAGGGGAAAAAAAACAGGAAAAAATTTGAAATCCATTGTCATTCATTCAAATCATCATTTTAAATACAGTGAGGGCTTTCATCTTTTCACATACAGACTTCTTCAGAAGGAATGACACAGTGGATTTTGGAGTTTTTGTTCTTGTTTTTATTTTGTTGTTTTTAAAGTCCTGTACCAGGTGTTTGTCCATTCTATTTCTATGTTTTCATGATCAGTTTTAACAAAGACACCAAAGACATTATGGAGGAGTATATTAGGATGCACTCATTTTATAGATTAGTGATTATTTAGTTGCTTCTTTTTAGTTACTTTAGACAGAACTCAGTTCATTTTGCTGATACTTCCATTTCTAAAAAGCTTCTTGGGGTCACTTTGTTTTCCTAAGTGAATTATTTTTTTTTTTTTTTGGTGGTCAGTGTTGTTTTGAGGAGTTCTTATTTGTATTTTGTACATGTGCAGGGAAAGAAATGTTATTTTTTGGTGAGATGCATTGATGTTTTACTTAATATTTTATTTTGTTTCTATTTAAAAGTAAGTGTAAATCTAGGTTTGGGGGTGTTTTATGTGGGCTATAGTGCTTTGGGTTCATGTGTGTCTGTGATTTACATGTGCAGTATGTGAACCTGCACTTTAAGTTTTGATTTGTAATATAAATATGCTAAGACTGAGGGTATTTCAGATGATTACATGCCAAGTATGCAGGGCTGTATCAAGTAGATGGTGATGTGTTTGGCACCCCATACTGTCTATAAGCAATCAGCCTTGTAATAGCATAACAACAGCTTGCAAGCTGGCATATGTTTATTTTTAATGTAGCAAGTAATTAGGTTGATCAGTTATGCTGTTGTCATGACGACATTTAATGACATCGTGGAAACTCTCAAGTCACTCCTTTTTTAAAGTTGCATATGCTGAATGATGCCCCCTACAGGTTGGTGCCAAGGACAACTGCTCCCTCTTCCTAACCCTTGCTATGGTTCTTTAGGATAAAAGCAAATGTTTGATAAAGCACAAAAGATGATACACCAAGAGTGTACATAAAAAAATATCCACACAGTATTATAGATGAATGATTTAAGTTACAGGCTTCATGATTTTCATGATATTCTGTATATAATATATTTATGAAAATTATAGATCATAATTGTGTGAATATTAAATATCACTAGCTAGTTGGACTTTATGCCATTGTGCATGCTCAAGCATTTTTATTGATTTGGAGTGCTTAAGGAAAGAAAATAGATTTGGGAGAGGTTATCAGTCTTTGAAGAACAACCTCTGCTTTTGTATTCAAACCATTGCTTACCAGTAGTAACATAACTTTGTTTTGGCGTTACTGATTTGACTCAGTCATTCAAATGGCATGGTATTGATTGAAATCATTAATTCTGCACATAATGAATGTGAATGAAGATGGAGAAATCCAAGCTGCCTTACACCAGAAATGGAATTAACATAAGTTCATAATGTGCCTTTTATAAAGTGTTTAAAAGAGATTTACAAAAAGAAGGGAAATAGATGTAACATTTAATCTGCTACCAAAGATGTTTACAAAAAAAAAATATGTACACATACACATACACACACACACACACACACATATATATATATATATATATATATATATATATATATATATATATATATATATGGGTCTACTTCTAATCTTCAAAAACTAATTTCTTCGAAGATTAGAAAACAGACACCCACTTTCAAGAAAGTACACTTAACCGAAAATGCATTTTCGCGAAAGCCAGTTAACCGAATCACATCAGTTAATTGAATCACGGTACAGTGGAGATAAGGAAATATATCCTTTTCCCCACTGTAGTGTGATCTAGGAGTTAGTATATATAATTATCAGAGATGTGTCAGGCAAAGTAGAATACATTTTTGCAGGGAGGCAAGCCCCCCTGCACCCCCAACACTCCCGCTATATATACTAACTCCGAGATTGCACTACAGTGGGGAACAGAATATATTTCCTTAGCCCCACTGTACCGTGATTTGGTTAACTGATGTGAGTCGGTTAACTGACTTTTGAGAAAGTGCACTTTCGTGAAAGTGGGTGTCTGCTTTCTAATCTTTGAAGAAATGAGTTTTTGAAGATTAGTATACCTATATAAATAAATAAATAAATATATATATATATATATATATATATATATATATATATATATACACACACACACATACACACACACACACACACACACACACACACACACACACACACACACACACACATATGGCCACTGATGAACAGTCTGCTTAAAAAGGAATTTACAACAGCAAGGAAAACTTTCTCTTTCCCCTGTGCTGCAGAGATACAAGGTATGAAAACAGTTCTTAATTGAGGAAGGAAAGGTTGGTCACTTGTATGGTATGGTCCATTTGATTGTCACCCCGAGTATGTATTACAGTGGAAAAGAAATTATTATTCTATCCTCCATCAGTAGCAATACATTAATGAGCTTTGGTGGAGGTCTCCAATATCTCGCATAGGCCACTAACTAAACCTGGGTGGTGCCAACATTACAATTCAGAATTATGTAATGTCTTGCCAGAAATCACTGCAGACTAGCATTTGCAGTTGTACAGTGCCTTCAAGTGCATGCTATTTTAGACTGACTTTCAAAGGGAGAAATTAATTTGGGTTTAAGCAGTTTCTTTTGGCAATGATATAAAGTGGTTTACAAAGTTGATTCATTTGGTGTGTATAAATTGCTTTCTATACACATTGCATCCTAAATTGTTTTACAATAGAGAATAAAGTGTTTTGGTAAAATTATGGCTGCCAACTACAGAACAGTACAAAGTCCTTCAGAAATTGTAAGTTGCTCTAGTTACTAAGCAAGAAAGAAAACATAAAACGACATGTGTCAATATAAGAGTTATGGAAGAACATGTTACAGGTCAGAAGGAGCACTATACAGAAGGGAGGAAATATAGGATGCTACAGAGTCTGATATAAAAATCAGAAGGTTAAATTAGAATCCATATCCAAGTACATACACCTTGTTTACTTAACCATGTGTTAAAAGAAAAAAGTAACACAAAAGGATGAATAAATGAGGGAAAAGTAGAGATACCCGTGGCCTTTATGAGATTAGAAAATGCGACACTGTTAGTTCAGTCTGCTAACCACCAAGTCACACTACCTCTTCTGATCAGTGCAGCATATTCTGTTTCTCGGTCTGTCTTTTCTCTCTCTCTCTCTCTCTCTCTCAGTCTAATACACAATGCAATTACATGCACAGACAGCCACAAAAATAAGCCTCTATTTACCAGCTTAGGCTACAGCACACAGCAACTGGTAGCAGATAGTAATTTGTTATGCAAATGCCTTTCCTCGACACATCACTGTCTTCTGTTGGAAAATCCAATATCACCATTTATTGTTAATTGTTTCATGCCTGCATCATTTTTAATACAACAGCTTAAACAAGGCTACCTTCTCTAATTTACATACTGGGCATAAAATGGATAACATAAAACAATTTCTGGTGACGGTTGCAATGTTAAATTTTTTTTTTTTATTTTATTTATGTTCATCCCCAGGGCTCACTTAAATCTAATCTGTCAGTCTGACTCTTTCAAAGTAAATTCTTTTTTCACTCCAGTGTACATTGGTAAGTGAGTTAGATGTGGTAAATGAGTTTCCTATCAGAGTGTAGATGTTATTTACTTAATATTTTGAACATTTTTTTTTCCTGAGGAAGATGTTTTGAGCTGATCTTATTTCTAGGGAAGAATGCATTGTACAATGAGTCTAACTGATGCATTCAGGGTCACAGAATATGCAAGTTGTAGGATTCAAACTGAGGAATTTCTGGTCTCTAGGATCAAAACTTGTTAAATCTACACTAAAACAGCTAAGACAGTTGCACATATGTTTGTTATAATTAATTAAGAAGTTATTTGCCTCCACACTAACATACATGTTGTGGACTTGACTATCAAGGTAAGCAGCAAAGTTGGTTTCTTAGTTTCCGTTGATCCTTCCATTCAGATGCATAACTTCAGGGTTCTGCTATGAAATGTCAACTTCCTGAAAGCCGAGGAGTTGACAGGGCAAAATAAATTCTCATAAAGGTGAAAAAAAAATTTAATTGTTTTTTTTGCAGCCTCCAATATGGGGTGCAAACCCCTACACCTCCTGAAATTATATATACCAATGCCATGTTGCACCAACACAAAAACTGGAGAACTCTCCAAAAACAAGTGAATCATTACTAGTACACACTTTGAAACTGCACCATCAGTGATTTCAGTGTCATTGACACTCAAGCAATTTTACCTCAAGCATTTGTACGGGAACTGTAGCTTTTGTCGAGGAAAAGGAGCAGCCATTTTGGGAGTAAAATGTTAGGGGGGGTAAGATTGGTCTTCAGTGCATTATCTGCATTTAGAAAATGTTGACAATACTGTATTTGCATTCAGAACTGAAGATGTTTGCTTTATTATTTATTTATTTATTTATTTATTTGTATTTTGATCCACAAATCTAAGGAGAGGAGCAACTAGGGATATTTCTTTTTGCTTCTCAACTTAATTTTGAGGAGGGAGTGCCAGATCAGAAGACAGCACTGTGTACCAGAATATCTAGTCAAATCTATGCTTCCATGTAAGAAACTTTGTTGAAACTACTTGCTAGTGGTGTGAGCTACAAGAGTACTGAAGCAGGCCTTGAACTTTATACTGGCTACGTAAATTATGGCAGCAGCACTTTAAGAGACGTTTGTACTACAGACTTCTAAGTATAAAAATGGAAAAAAAACAGGATTTTGCAAATTACAGCAAGTACTAGGTATTCTGGTGGGGTGAAAACCTTCTGTCCTTCGGAGGACATGTAATATCCAGTGAAAATGAGAAAAGGAAAGTTCAAAGGAATTTTCAGAAGCCATTTTTTTTTTGGGAGCCATGACGTGTTTTTTACTGAGATAATCAGTAAGACCAGAGAATAATCTTGAGTGAAGTTCTCTTTAACAAAGAGCTTACAGAGGCTGAGGACACTAGATAGAAACATTATTCTACAGAGCTCTAAGTACATTTTCATTTCTTCTACTGATATGTTTGAATCACACAACAAAAAGGGGTGTGACACTGTCAGTTTTTGTTTTCTTTCTTTTTTTTTTTTTTTTTTTTGCATACACTGGTGCTGTAGGTGGCAAGACTACCTAAAGAAGTGTAAGCCACACTAGTCCTTCATGGCTGATGCTGGGTGTTAAGGTAACCCTGATTCAATGAAGTTCACACCCTCTGCCTTGGAGGAGGAACCAATCCACAGCTTGCCATACCATGTATCAATTAGTCTATGCAGAAATCCATTCAGAGCCGCAGTGTAATCAGTCAGTATCATTTAAAGTGCGATATTTGTGAGGACAGGAACGCAGGAGATTGAAAATGATTACAGTACATTTCAGTCCACAGCCAGTGAAAATCAGCAGGTTTGTATAAAATCTGTGATCCCCTCCTCAGAACCTTATAGATTATTTTAACAAAGGGTTGGAGAAGTATGTGGCAAATCATAGTCAACAGTATCTAAGTATTATCCTACCTTAAACATGTTCACAATTTAAACATGTTGAAAGCAAAAAAACAAGAAGCAAGTGATTTTTGTGTGTGTGCGGGGAGGGTGCACACCTTTTATCTTGACACCCAATGACTCTGAATATACCAGTTGTGTGCCAAATGACTTCAAGGGTAAGGAGAGAGGGGCATAGCCCGACATCTGTATTTTGTATTCAGGCTTAATGCTGTCGCTCCCACCATACACCATTCATTTAAAAGGTATTCAACTTTCAAAATGTTGTCTCTATACATATGGGAAAGGGGTATGGCACATAAAATCATGCAATGGCTATTTTTAGAGGTGCATTTGTCTCACATAAGTATAAACATCGGTTCAAACAGTTATAAGCATTATCTGCTCTTTGAGTAATAAATTTACAAGTTAATGTACTGTAGGTGTGATTCCACCATTTAAGTTAGCTTTGTGTGCTTGGGAGTTTGCATTTACATAAGCAGGCAGTGGAAAAGAACATTCTTAGAGAATTACCCAAGCTTCGCTCCAGAATGATTTTGTACAGTATGCTTTTTCATTACGATGATCTACCCAGCAGGTGCATTCCATCGCATTTGTTTGGATTGCTGCAGTTGGGCATAAAGGTGATTTTTGTTCCCTCTCAGTCTATTAACCCTTTAGTAGTGTTTAAACCTAGTTCTTCAGTTAACACAATCTGTTTGCACACTTTTCTTAACTTGCAAACTAAACTTTCTGTGATACATTTTGCTAGGTACAGTGGTGCTGGGTTCAAGCATCCCTTCCAGATTGACATCACTGGTGACATCAGTTAATACTCTGAAGCAGGGTCAGGACACCCAGTTATTTCAGCTCCAGAAAGTATTAGACTGCAAAGAAGTGCCTTTAAGTAAGGACCTTCCCCATATTTTTTAGTTAGGTACTTCCTGGATTAGCATATGGGAATTTCTCTGCTGTTGATATATCCTGCCTTAGAATGGATGTAACTGCCCCCATCACCTTATTGTATGAATACTGAGGTGTCATAGGAATACTTTCCATACCGGGTTCTCTTCTTACTGGAGCCCATTTATTTTTTACTCTACTGCTGTGTCCTAGCCAGTCTCTTGTTTATCTCTTAGTTATAAGGTTACTATTGATTTTTGGCTGCTGCGTGTTATCTCTCTGCTACATATATCTTACTTTAAACAAATCCAAGGCAGAAGGTTGCGAGCAGCAACTATTTTATATATATATATATATATATATATATATATATATATATATATATACATATATATATATTAAACCGTAGCTGAAGAGTGCTAATGAGGAACTCTGCTTGACATAGATGGGTAGTTTGTTCCAAAGTATGGGAAGTCTCTGGGACAGGAATCTAGCCCTCCAGCATGTTCTGTTTATTGTGGTGACAAGGTTTAGGTCCCTAGAGCGTGTAGCTCAGATGGATTGGGATTTCTTTAGGTGTAGCATGTCCAACAGCTCTGGGTTTGACATAGCTTTGTATGTTAGGCAGAGATCACCTCAGTGCAGGCAATACGCTATGAAGTAAAGCTGGAGTTTTTTGAGCTGGTCAACATTTTGCCATTTGTTTTTAACATTGCCACTTTTATTGCTGTGTCCTAGGCTATTTTGCCATTTTACTTACCTTTTACTACTCCTGACTGTTTTCTGCAGGACTCAGTTTGATCCCACATGTCTTCACTCTCTACCCTACCCCATTCCAACACACCACTTGACATCACTCCCTTTATACTTGGCCTACCCCTCCATATCCAAATTACAACCTATCACAAGACCCCTAACTCCTCCCACCTACAGCAACATAATCACTTCACAAATAACCACTCACAGACTCTCAATCCTCCTAGCCACAGAAATTATATCTGCTTCATCTTCTCTTCATACAATTACATGCACCTAAATTTAATTATTAGTGTCTTAAGTTATATTCTGTTCCCTATACCTCTTACTGACTTCAAATATCATGGATACTCCTGTATGTCCTTTCTCATTATTACATAATTAGAATTAACTAATAATACAAATCTTCTCCACTCACTTTTTTTGGTTAACTCCACCTCTGCCTCCCTCCAGTTCATACAATGTACTACATTTCACTTTTTCCTCTTCTCAATAACCACCAGAATTTCAAACGTTTGCCCAAGCATCATGTCTCTTTCTGCTTCTACTAACATTGTATGTAACAAACTGTCACTGTACTTTCACCTCTATACACCTCTCCTACTGCAATTTACTCAGGAGTAGCTATACTGGTACATCTCCCTAACCTTTTAATCTCTCACCTTGTCTTTATTTAAAGCACAAAATATTTCATTACCACCACTCTACTCAAAAAATAAAACTCATGCAGGTCCCCTCTAAATCAACACACTACCTCTCAAAAATCTCATAGTGTTGTGATATCCATCCCAACTCAGACCCCTGAAACTCTTCAAGTAATGCAAATAGCAAAGAAGCACCCATGCAAAATTGTGAATTAACTAATCCTCCTTTATCTACCACCTCAGACTATACCTTTCCCATGTGCACTGTCCTGTCATTAAACAACCACCTATCTATACTAATAAAACTGACACTCAACTCCTCACCCCATCATTCTCTCATTTGTCTTAAAAATGAATATTGTCACTATCAACATTTATAGCATTTGTAACAAAATTACAAAACTACATGCCTGGATATCATTGTACTACCCTAATATTCTTGCCATCACAGAAACCTGTCTTAAGTCTAACATTAAAGATTTGGAATTACTCCCTCTAGGCTACAGTATTTATCAAAGCCAATAGGACCCACAAGAAAGCAGGAGGGGTAGCCTTAATTTATCCATGTTCATATAATTTATCTCTCCTTATTCACACAACATCCTTAAACTCCAATATGGTGAAGTACTAGGATCACTGCTAAAGCTTAGCAATAATAAAAAAAATGCTATATTTTATATACCAATTGGAAATAATATAACAAGTTTAGAATAAATCCTCTCCTGGACAACTAATTATATACCTTATGAAAAAATCATACTAGAAGATGTAAATATTGACTGGCAAAATCTTACATCAGACTTTACCTCAGCTAGTATAAACCTTTATAGTTACACACAACTTATCTAAATGCACACTAGAGTTAATAATACCAACAGTAAAGGTACAATTCTACACTGGATACTGTTCTCTGATCGTAGTAAATTTAAAACCTGTGGAACCTACCCAGATTTAATTAATGACCACCTTCCATCTTATACCCATAGAAATACCACCCAGCAACCTAACACCCACCAACTTAAAACAAACCAAAACCTTTCTAAATTCATTAAAGCTTCCTTCATCAATTCATTGAAAGCCTTTAATTGGTCTATCATGAAAACTCTTCCACTTTAAGAGGCAGCCAATACTTTTAATACCTCATTCCTAAATACTTTGAACAGCCATGCCCCACTCTGCAAAAAAAAAAAAAAAGAAAGAGTGATAATTAACCGGGCATCATGGTTCACTACCCAGACAAAAACTTAAAAAGAATCCTTTAACATATCACTTTAAAGAGAATTGTGCAATCTGGGTAAAAAAACAAAACAAAAAAAACATGTTAACCTAGATAAGAAAACAATATTATAGCTATTTACAACTTCAGCACAAAAATGACCCTCAAAGTTTCTGGACATCAATATGTAATCTCTTACATCAGCACTCAAACAAGGAATGCAACCCTTCTCATAATAGCTTTTGACTAGAAATTGCAACCTTATTCAATATTTACTTCACAGAAACCATTACCTCCCTAACTATAAGCTCAATACCCTCTCAATAACACCCAATCCTAGTATTTCAGCAAACAACAGATTAGACCAAACCAACATTCTCCGTACACCATACACCCTACCATTTCCTCAACTCTACCCCAGCATCTGGACCTAATTCATCCTCTATATCCATGGCTAACAACTTCCACTTATGACCTGTCTTCACATCAATGGCAAAAAAAAAAAACTTGTAGTTAAACTCAAACCTTGCTCCACTGTATCTGACAACCTCCCCCGTGAATACCTAAAGATAGCAGCCAATGCCATAGCATATCCACTCTCTATCCTTATCAGTAGATCAACAGCTGAGTCCTATGTACCCTCACTATGGAAAAAAAAAATCTTTTATTGTCCCTCTTCATAAAGGTGGCATTTTGACTGACATCTTTAACTTTCAGCCTATTGCAATACAATCATTTCTCTTAAAACTATTGAAAGATGAATTCATAAGTAACTCCTTCACTATCTTCTACAAGGACATCACTTATCCATCTAGCATGACTTTTGCTCAACACACAGTATAACTACTGTCCTCTTATCATTCACTGACACCATAAGCAAATACAGGTACTTGGGCAAACATGTTTCCTATGCATTCCTTGACCTCCCAAAAGCCTTTGATATAGTTTCCACACTAAACTCCTGTATAAACGGTTAAACAGTTCTAACTTGGACTATTTCCTTTTTCATTGATTCAGTAGCTTAATAAATGACGGGCTCCAGTCTGAAAAAATGGCAGAATACTCTCTTTTCATGCCTGCAACTTTCAACTGGTGTACACCAAGGCTCTATTCTTGGTACCCTCCTCTTTAATATCTTTATCAGTGACCCCTATACCTCTGTAGCTTCAGCCTCTCTTATACAATATGCTGAAGATTCTGTGCTTATATGATCATCCAATAACTTGCTTCAACTTCTCCATGTCTCACAAGAAGCTTTTTCCACAGTTGTGAAATGACTCCATAATGCCAAGCTACTAGACAACCTAAAAAAAAACAAAGTTACTCCTATTTTTCCCCAAATCACACATGCCTGATAAAGTGAATTTCAAAATCATTTCACTAGACAAAACTGCTATTGAAGTAGTCTCCCATACAAAATTTATTGGCGTGGTAATAGATAACTTTAAATTTGACTTGCATGTTGAAAATAACATAAAAAAGAATCACCAAAAATTAGCAATGCTCAACAGGCATAAACATTTCCTTAGCAACACCACCAAAACCAGTCTTACCACTACCTACCTTCTCCCGTCTCTCCTACATGGTACACCCACCCTAATCAGCCTTTAGGCTACAGCTAAAAATAAGCTGGAGGCATGTTATAATAAGGATGCAAAATCTGACACCAATAAACAATACCACAGCCACCAATGTATTGTTCTTAAAGTTCTGAATTGGCTTGAGCTGCCTCACCACTTAGATTACTTGCAGTTTATCTCTACACACAACATTATTCAAAAAGCATATGGCTGCTCTGCTACTCTGCTTTTACCCCTATTCTTTATTCCTACCACACTAATAGACTACTTAGATCTAATGAACAACATCTTCTCAGCATATACAAAACCAGGGAGATAAAGGGACATCATATTCTTTATTAAAGAGAAAAGGCATTATTTCAAATCTAATATAAACTATCTGCAAAGAATGCTATTATATGGTGTTCCTAAAGTTCTTTTCTCCTTTCTTAAAGTTACATATTTTCTTTTTTTTTTTTTTGAATACTTAGTGCAATATTGAAACATGTTAACCATTTCTGTCTGCTATCTGTGATATCAAACTGATTAAGAACAGGCAGTCATCTGATTCAAGATCTGCCTTTTGTGACATCCTTACAATTGTGGTTGCACTGCCTGTGTGATATGAAATAAAATGATTTGTGGCAGACTTTGGTAGAAGCGAGGTAGTTGGCTGATGTGGGGTTTATTCATTAAGCTATCATGTTCAGAATGAATAACATTCTGCATAGAAAAAATACTGAATACTGAAAAGGAATTTTTCAAAGTGGAAAAAGATAAAGCTAATAAAGATAAATGGCTTAGGACTGAACCTAGTACATCTGTTCAACCATGGTAAAATACAATGTTTTCTCATACTTTGGCCATAGAAACATAGCATGATTGTTTTTTGAGATGATCATTTAAACAAAACACAAGTTTGGAGTAAGAATATTTGGTGTGTGTGTGTGTGTGTGTGTGTGTGTGTGTGTGTGTGTGTGTGTGTGTGTGTGTGTGTGTGTGCGCATGTTGAGCACTATTACACTTATAATATAGCATCTGAAAGTGTGTTAACACTTAGTAAGTTCACAGCAAAACAAAGCATTTGGTCAGTTTTTTTGGCATAGCAGGATAAAGCCCTAACTATGACTCAGATGACCTATGCTCAGGTATCAGCACTGGTGTCTGCTGGAGCTGGCATGGCAGAGGAGAGGAGTAATGGGACTTTGCCAGCTCACATCTCCTTAACATATGGTGTGGGAGTAAATTTCCAGGGCACACAGTCTCATGTTTGAATTTGGAGTGGAAATCAGAGACCCTGTAGGAAAAGTGCCTTCAAGGAGGCTGAGGGAGGGCTGTCCTGAGGAGTTACATCACTTGTGAAAGCAGATGACATGCCCACACATACACCCACTGTACCCTGAACCTTGAGCATGACCATTGGTGTTAGTACTCTAAAACATCAAAAAGCAGAACCATTCCTGATGGCTGCCTCAGTGATGGTCAGCCTTGGACAGCTCTCACCCTGGTACATTGGGAAATCATGGATTAATACACCAAGAGACAGTTCAATGGTCAGCAGGCAGCAGAGGCAAAATAATCATAAAAAATGGGGAACTATGGGGGCTTCCTTATGCACAGTACCCAATCCTGCAGATGCATAGAAATAACTTAATTTTGTGGGGACCATACATGCAGAATAATGACTAGAAGGAGGTAAAGGGAAGGAAGAAAGGAAGGAGGGAACTGAGCAATTTATGTAACATTGGAGTGAAAGCTAATTGTTGAAAAAAGATGTATCTCACATGAAAATAATGAAACAATGTTTCAATGGTATTTTCTTTTCTATTAAATTATATTTGCCTATTTCATTGTTTAAAATGTAATTTAACCAAGTTGTTTAAAAATAAAAGACTGAAATGCCTGGAATTCAGCACAGAAAAAGAACATTTGGGCATTTATTATATTAGTTGATAAGCTAGGTAGTCCCATTGAAGGAAAAGAATACATTTATGGGGGTGATCTGGAAATATAAGAAAGCAGAGTGACCTTGAGGTCAAATGGTACTGAAATAGGAAATGATAGGATGAACATCAAAGGAACTTTTTGGTAACCATCTTAACTATTGTACAGCCTCCTGAACAGATACCCTCAATGAAACACACCATCTCCTGTACTAGCTAATCCATTGGATAATTAAAAATATGAATGGCTTGAGCAGATCCTCTTCTGTACACCTACATACTAATGTAATATCAGAGAAGGCTGGAATCACTTGACATGCTGCTGGCCTGGGCTTGAGACCAAACATACAATAATGAATTGGCACCTACTGGAAAATAAGTTTCTCCAGTGGTATCTGTCCTATTCTTGCATGGGTAAGAAGAGCAAATATTTCTACTGTACAAAGTTTTGAAAGATCACAGGCCAAATGGAGATACTTGATGGAAAAAGAGATGTTGTTAGACTGTGGTATCACATACTTTGTGCAAGTTGATACATATGCAAGTGTGGTTATATATAAATTGCATAACGTTAAAGCCCAAAAACAACATGCTACCAGTCCTCACTCAGATCTTATTAACCCATCTGATTCTGTACCTTTTCAAGCCAATGGAGCTAAGAAAAACATCAACATTCACAGCAAAACACACCTTTATAGAAAAAACACTACATGAATCCCTAAATAAGAATTCTTTTGAGACAGTCCATGCTATTAAAGGAAGGTATTGAGGTTAGTGGCAAACACAGAAACAGGCATCACTACTAGAAAACAAGAAGTTATTATCCTTCTGTAAAGGCAGTTTGTGAGAGCACATCTAGGGTCCTGGCTAGTGCTGAGACAAGAGGATACAGTTCAGAGGGAGGGCAACAAAAGTCACATGTGGTCCACAGAAGTCATAAAAATATAAAACTAAAATATATTCCAGTGCATAGCCTTTAAGATAGTAGCCATGTGGGAGCAAGAAAGAGACACTGAGGGAATAGAAAGTTCAAGAGGATGATATCTCTGAAAAGTAAGGAAAAAAAAACAGATGCTTGAGATCAATAATACATACTTTGAAAACACAGGAGGACTCAGAAAATGCTAGGAATTATAAGGAATTATTATTTTTTTTACAGAAGGTTATTAGATGAGCTGGCACATTTGCACAGACATTTAAGGCTATAAGTTGCCAATGAAATTTATCCTGCAGTCTTGGATTTCAATATCTCTGTTTTTGACGGCCATCTTGTAGATCTGGGTCTGAATTCCTCCATTTCCATTTGCAGACTCTCTCTCTCTAAGCAAGTCAGTTAACCAGGCAGTGTTCCTGGATCACTGCAACTGAAAACATCTACTTACTACTAGAGGGCTTACCCAGTGATCAAATTACTGAGTACAAGATCAGTAATGATTGTGACAGCCTTCCCCATCAGGTTATATTGTCAAACCATCAAAAAATTTTGAAATACTTGGCACAGATGTAAAAGAATTTTAATGACAGGAGGGAAGCAATTAACTGATGGCTGGGCAGATTTACAGCTTGTCCAGTAGGTAGGTAAATGGGCAGAGAGAAGGAAGGCCAACTGATTCTTATCTGCTTTTAAATGATTACTGAAAGTGAGCAGAAAGAGACAGTTAACAATAAACGGCACCACTTTAAAAGTCACCTGCCCATACTCAAATAGATTTAAATGCTATAAACTGAATAAATGCACTCATGTTTAACTTTTTACATGGAACGAGTCTGGCTTCTCTTAAAACAGTATGCCATAGTATAAAATAACCTGGATTTAGATTCCTGAAAACATAAGAAACAAATGTCCCATTTCCCTGGTTATTTTTCAAATTAGGACAAATTAGCCTCCAATTTTTACCAAATGATTCTGTATGTAGCAAAAGCATGTTTGATCTGTTATTATGTTTGAAGTACACCATGCCATCCTGAAAACTTCATTGACATTATTATTATTATTATTATTATTATTATTATTTGAAGCTTATTTAATCTAATGTAGAAAGAATCTAGGGATATTTTGTTTTAGTCTTCATAAATGACTTTCATAAATTGTGGCATTTCTTGTCGGGCTCTTTTCTACCAGCAATCTGTAACATATGAGTGCAAGAGTATACAGACGTACAAGTTATCTACCTGCTTGTGGATGTTGTGTTTTCCTTTGTGAAGTTTTTGTTAGCTAGTTCCTTCAAGGTAGATCAAAGACATTTTTCCCTGGCACATTGCCAAGCAGCTAGGCATCCCGACTAGGAATTTCAAAAAATGCATTAATTTCTGCCAGAATATAACAACTTGAGGTAAAAAGAAAAATGCAAATTAATTTTGCAAGTATTTTGCAGCAATTCTTTTTTGTAATATTTGCCCATTCTTTGGTTGTCTAACAGAAGGCCCAGCAATCTAGACACATTTTCACTTTAGAAATAGCAATGGGCATATCTCAAGACATATTCATAAAAAAAGAAAGATACTCCTTATCTTCAAATGTACCCCACTCCAGCAAAACAAAAACACAAAGACTAGCCAAGAACACATCACTTTGAGGGTCTTCTGTTATTACCACAAAGGCAGAAAAGTACATCATTTTCTAAAGTGATTATGTGAGTCGCCAGGACTGCATCTTCAACACCAAGTGAATGTAGTTCTTTCATTTTCAGCAAAGGGTTATGTCATTTTCTCACTGTATTACTCCATATAAACTGTTTGAAAACAGTGTGGGAGGACGGAGCCCAGACCTTCATTTAATTTGATGCCAGTGTGACTGGCAGCCAGCTGAATTACAAACAAAATAAGAACTTCTGTATTATCATTTTCCAAAAATGAGTCTTTGGAGTTCACCAGCTACATTTTCTATCTTCTTTTTTCAGGCCATCATCATAACACAAACACACTATTAGGTATTCAAAGTCAGCTGCTTAATAAGATTTGGTGATGTGTATGTAAAAAGCCTGGAGTTTTCTTGTCTTTGCACTGAAGAATAACCCATGGTGGTTGAAATTCAGCAAGTACATCTGCTGTCCATTTTCCAGGCTTTCCAAGCTTCAGCATTCTGCTTCTGATACCATAAAGGCCATGGCTTCTGGCCGACCAATTTCAGCCATGATTGTAGCAAGCTGGTTCAAGTTTCCATTTGGGAAGTTCTGGGCCTCCCACACATTCAGAATCATAGAGGTTGGGCTAGCTTTTGATGCAAAAAAATTCATATGCCTGTTAAATGAAAACAGAGAGAGACAGAGAGAAAAGAATTATTATATGAAACGGAATCAGACTTTATCAGCAAATAAAAACATCTTGGCTCACCTAGTCTTTCAATTTTATGCCTAAACATCTTGCTATTTAACACTGGCATTGCAATGTACTCATCTTCTTACACATTAACCAGAACTGTTCCATGCTTGTAAAAACATGCTTGAATTCTGCTACTGAACCTACAGCTTCCTCTTGAAGGCTGGTCCTCAGAAACAATAATTATTCTCTTTTCCATCACCTGAAAGCATTCTCCAAACAAAATCTTCATGAAGTATCTTCTCACCTTTATACATTTAATTTTCAGAAAGATGACATTCCTCATAGTGATTTATACTCCTGATCTTTACATATATATATATATATATATATATATATATATATATATATATATATATATATATATATATATATATATTTTTTTTTTTTAATAATGTAAACTGCACAATATCGACAGCAAACAAATATATAAACTCAAAAATGTCGAAACACAAAACATTAACCAAGCTCCCCTGTACTCCTCATATGCAGGGTTGCACCCTCCCCCCACTCCCTGCTAATTATATATAGCAACTCCAAGGTGACACAACAGTTTGGAAAAGACATAACCCTACTTTGATTTTTATCAATATTTTGAGTTTAGACATTTTTGAGTTGCAGTTGATTATTTTAAATAGACATACATATAGACCTAAAGAAAGGTGAACAGTTGTTATTTTGACTGGCATTTTATCAATCAAGTTACATTAATGGAAAAAAAAAACAAATCAAGTTTTTTTTTTTTTTTTTATGCATTGCCACCTTCCACCCCATGTATGTGGAAATCCCCACCACACCATTACTTAAATATATCTGTATTCAGCTCCAAAGTACCTTAACTGTTGCAGTGGGCAGGTGTGCTGTTACAATCTAAGCAGTATCTGGTATCTTTCATTCCTAACATCCCCGATTATTTTATTACGCGGTTAATTATTCCCTTTCTTTAATCTTAGAACTTTCCTATTCTCTGCTTTTTTCAGACCTGCACCACTTCATTTAACTGGCGTAACCTCTATTCACATTATTTGTAGTTCCTTCTACCTGATAGAGGGAGGGCTGTGCATGCTTTGCAATATTAACTAAAGTCAGTTATTTTTATACTTGCTGTATGCCGTTATTAACTACCTTTTAATGTATGCTGCTGGCATGCAATGTTTGATATACTGTCATGTATCATTTCACTGCTTTGTACTTTTTGTTAAAGTGTATTGTAACTGCGGTGCAAAGATGTTTTAAAAGAAAAAGAAGCATTCTTACTGAGAGCTAAAATGAAGTAATAGAATCAAAAAAACAATATCCACAGATTGAGATCAGCAGATTTTAATGTCTGCATATTAATGGCATCACCAGTTTATTTATTTTTTGTATTATTTCTCATGAGTGTCTCAGTTTGCAGAGTCTTCATATATACTTGACATTAGATGTTTATTCTTGGTAGACTTTTGGATAATACTTCATAGTACTTTCTCTCCTCTTCTTAACATGTCTTTCTGTGTCTTTCATTACATTCCTTGCTTCAGCACCTTTGCTATGTCTGAAAATGTTAAATTGCCATTCCTCTGCCAAGCTACCCATTCACTATATCTTATTCCTTCAAACTACTGACATATTTTCATCGCAGTCCTAGGGCAATACCACTGTGTCCAAACTAAAAGCCATTCACTACAGTGCAGATTTGTGAAGGGAGAAAACCACTAAGAGCTACAGTGTCCTGCTTCTATGCCCTAAATAAACATATGAAGCTTCTGTTAAAAACTGTTTCATCCATTACCTCTGATGATGATTACAACACATTACTTCCCTTCCATGTTCTATACTGTTTTTAATTGGTTGCCGTCTCTGCTAACAACAGCCCCATGACCATGTAACCTCCCATGGAGTCCATAAACTGCTGTTAACTTTGCACATGGAAGTAGTGGCTACCTGCCTAAACACTCTGTGTGCTGGTATGGACACGTAAAGCTGTACTGAGCTCCAAAGTACTGCAGAGAAATAACCTACACATGGTGAAGGGGGTAGCTGCTCTGGGCACAATCAGCAGATCCCAGCTGGGTTCCAGTGCATCACCAGCATTCAGAAATAAATGCCAGTATTGCATGTATGGTTATAAGTGAAGCATCATGATGCTGGCATAATTTTTAGCAGTTGTTTGCTACAAATTTACCAAACAGTTTACTACATAAAAGAGAGAAGAGCTTTTTTTTTTTTTTTTTTTTTTTTTTACTTTTTTCAGGAGAGTTGTTTTTTCCCTTTTCAACTTAAGTTTGCAAGGGGCACCCAGAATGGGGGATGGCACTGAGTGCAACAATAGCTAGCTATACCTCTGAAGTACTGTAAATGCTCTAGTATTATTAATGGTCTGTGAGTTCCTCTGATGGTAGTATTATTAATGGTCTGTGAGTTCCTCTGATGGCTGACACTGAGTCAGTAGACCATCTTCTTTTTTTCTAATTTTTGAAAATAAACAGCAGAAGCAAGGCAGACTGTAAACCATTAAAATCTTCTCACCTTGTGTAATTCACTTTACCTTCACTCCCTCTTGCAATGACAAGCATGCACAGATTATGTCCTGCTGACTCAGGATCTATTATGTGCTGCTTAACCCCCCCTCCATAATATCCTTAGCTTTAAACCATGCTTTCTCCATCCCCTCTCCATTCACAGTATCTACCTGTCTTAAAGACACATACTGATAACACAAACACAGTGAATAGCTGTACAACAGACCAACATTAAGTTATTCAACAAGCATTCACTCTATCCTCAATTTGCATCTCACCAGACTCCAATACAGATCCCTTTGTCTATCACACTTACTTTCCATCTACTACTTTGCTTTCATTCTTATTTACTCAAAAATTCTCATTCTTATCTACACAATATCAGCAAGCAACAACATCTCCTTCATATTCATCAAACTCATATTATAATCCCCTAACCACAGTGCAACCACCTCATGTTCCCGCTACGTCCACATCACAGTTCCTCTGATTTGTACTCTTGTGTAACTACTTTATACATCTCCAATGCCTAATAACTAACACTTTCATAATGCATGCTCTTACTTGTGGAAGCTCATTTACCCACCGTCAAACATCCCACATGTCTACTTCACTCTCAACACAATTAGCTGGCAACCACTAACCAAACCAATCGCTTCTCTGCACATCACGCCCCTTCACTGCACTTCTCTTAAAACTTCTTCTTCACACCAAACTACGCAACAGACACCATCAGTTTCACAGTTATAATTCTTCATCTACTCTTCCTCACCCTATAGCTAATATCAGCTACACCCGCAGACACTGAACCTACTCCACCTCTGCCTTACATCAGTTCATTTCCCCAACTCACCTAGTCACTCACACTTGCAGCCTGAAAAGCCTTCAATCTTTTCTTATATATTAACACTGCTCCTTATCTACATGTCATAAATCAATGATTCTCTCCTGGATACTATACATATTTTCTCCCATTATGCTAATACTTCTTCTCAGCTAAACCATTGAACAGAACCATGGCCCAGTCCACCTAACCTGTTGTCTTTTAAATCCTCAGAGCAAAAGAAACAAAGTAGACCTAGTTAGACATACACTATACAGCATGACCCAGACCATCTAGCTATAATAGAATACCAGTTTAAAAATAACACCCCCCCCATCAGACCATTTCTTCCCCAATTACAGACTATTGCTTGAGAACAGACTAGGACAAAGAAATGGAGGAGGAACTCACCTACTAATTTCCCAATGCAACACAGTCTATGAGTATCTCCCAAAGTGGTTATTAGTAAATTCTCAGTAAGTACAAACATTCACCACACCTGACAGTATCCTACCCCCCAGCCACCTTAGAAAAATGTAATAACCTGTCAACCAGTGTAACTTCTGCTACCAAAACATTTCTAACCTCATTTTACTTGGTGACTTAAACTTCAAACTACTTATACCCTTACATAATGGCATCTTAGACATCCTAGCTGGGTTCAGCCTTAAGCACTTATTACAGCACTCCATTCAATCCAACATTCTAAGAAATAACCACTCCGTTCTTGATCTAGTCATCATCAACAATCCCTTCCTAGTTAGAAATATCACCATCCACTCACTCACTCTCAGTAATCACTGCCTCATAAGCTTCTCCTTAAATCTCTCATGCATGAAAAAAAAAAAAAACATCCAAAATGATGCCACTTCAGAGTAAAGTTAGACACCAACAACAAAAGCTTAAATCCACCTTCTCTTTCAACTAGTCTTTCATTCTAAACACACTAGATCTCAATTTAGCAGCAAAGCCCTTCACCACAACCTTGAACATCTACAAGTTTCTTGTTTTCTACTTATCTTTAGATTATACAAACCCAAAAAGAATTAGTGGTTCACATCTAAACTTAAAGAGCTACTTAAACTGAAGGACAAAACCAGGCACACCTGAAAAAATATCTCCTCTCCAGGGACATGGCAAAATTTTGCCCAGTTTAGAATCTATCAAAACAGGCCATTAGATGGCATTAAATACATCTCCTGCAATCCATGCAAGATTCCCGAATCAAATGTCCTAAACAGTTTTGGAAAGATGTATTTGTTTCTTTGACTCTCGAAAGGCCTTTTGGATGAGGTACTAGAGACTAAGACTGCGTTATTAAAGTTGAGTAATTTTACTGGCTTTTGTTGCCTTTTTAATTTATCATATTACCTCTAAAACACAATTATAAGCTATGCTTAACACAAAGTACTGTGCCTGACATATGGAAAAATGCAATAATTAACCCACTCCCAAGACAATCAAATCCCTCAAAAGTGTCTCACTACTACCAATCATCATACTTCATCCCTGGATAAACTCCTTGACAAACTCATTTACAATCAATATTCCAATTGCATCAACAAACACAAGCTTCTTACACTCAAACAGCTTGACGTTTGGTTAGGCTGTAGCACAATGACAGCTCTCCCTTACTGACAAAAGCCTTTTGGGAATGATTACGGGCCAGCTCATAGATGTTATTTTATAGACCTTATTAAAGCATTCAACTTGGTTGACCTTCCCGTTCTGTTAAACCATCTTCTTGAAATAGGAGTCAATCGAGATACCATTCATGGTTCAACAGTTTCCAAGCTGTTACTTCACTGTCAAGGTCTTCTCATATTTCTCATCCCCAGCTCTACTAAAAAAACGTTGTCCCCTAAGTCTCCATTCTGGCCCCACTACTATTCTCCATCTATGTCAATAAACTACCCCTCAACCTTTCACAACTACCTACATTTCTTTATGTAGATGACATTGCTCTCTGCCACTCCAGTGACTCTCTTCCTTTACTACAAAATGATCTTCACTCTGACTTTTTCTTATTAATCCACTAGATTAATAACAACAAACATTTATTCATTTCCTCCACAACTAAAACCATGCTCTTTTGTGCAAAGAAAAAACTCACAAAAAGACCATAGCAGCAATGTTATACAAAACACCAATGCTTGTAAATATCTAGGCATTTAAGCAGACTCAGTCTGCAGTTTTTCTATCATATAGATAGTACAAAAAAAAATCACATTACTATTCCGGGCCAACAAAATATCCCCATTCCTTTCCACATCTATCAGAACTGCTGTAGGAAAAGGAATTCTCCTATCATAAGGTAAATATGGCCTTCCCTTAATAGTCTCACCTTCAAAAATAAATCCAGAAACATTTATTTATTTATTTACATTTGTTAACCAGGTAGTGTCCAACTGGCCAAGGAGCCTGTTTTCAGTGGAGACCAGGGGAGAAAAGCTCCACATACAATAGTAATGACTAATAATAATAATACAAAATAGTACAAAATGATACAACTACAAAAATATGAAATAATAAGATCTAAAATACTTATACATAGGTAGTATATGTATACTCAGGCAGTTCAGAGTGTATCATGTACAGAAATTGTAGATAACTGAGTATTCGAATACTAACAGAGACAAAGTTAATCACAGAGCATACTATGTAAAGCATTGTAGATAACTGAGTATATGAATACTAAAAGAGACCAGAGCAAAATCAAAAAACATATAATGAAAGACAATTGACTGACAGAGAAACATTACATAATGACATTAGTCATAGCACACACACTACATAGAGCCATTGTTCACTGCAGTAGTTACAAGTCTAATGGGCTTGAGCCAAAGTTTGAACTTCTTTAGAGAGGAAGATTGTGAAAGTACTGGGATGGAGGATAGCTTATCCAGGAGAACTACAAGGGCAGAGCCAGGTGGATTTCAGATATTCTTTTGTTTTTGTTTTAAAGAAAGAATAGCTGGGAGTGTTTTGAATGTGTTGAGGGAGAGCATTCCAAGTCTTTGCAATTTTATTAGAATAGAGGGAGTCACCATGGTAGTTGTGAGACTGGGTTATTTTTAGCATTAGGCTGTTCGAAGATCTAAGGGACCTGGCACTGACCTGTGATTGGACTAGGGTGGAAAGTGCAAGGCATTGACCAGGGTTGTGAATGATTTGGTATGTAAAGGTAAGTTGGTTTAATGTTAACAGGATGGGGAGCTCAAGCCAGTTCAGTTGTTGGAGAGCAGAACAATGATAAGATTTATGGGGATGATTGTTGGCAAATTTTGCAATTTTATTATAGCAGGATACTAGGATGTTATGGTCAGCCTTGTGTAGGTTTGTAAATATGGGTGAGCAGTACAGTGATGTAGATAGAAGTTGTGATCTAGCAGTTGTCTGGCTTGGTTTGTTAGGAAAGGTCTTGCACAGTAGAGAGATCCGAGTTTGGCATGGACTTTTTTGATTGCCAGGGAAATGTGAATATCACATTTCAGCCTGTCATTTATAGTTACACCTAAGAGTTTGGCATGGTTTGTAGGCTCAATTTTGGTTCCATTGGCGGAATGAATAAAGAGTGGTGGAGAGTGAGGATTGGAAGGTTTGTTGGTGAAAATCATTAGCTTGATCTTATTAGGGTTTAGACTGAGCTGTGGTTAGATAGGTAAGTTCCTATTTCTTAAAATTATTTTTGAGTCTTATCTTGACGTTTTTGGGGGGAGGGGCCACAGCAGATGAGGGATGTATCGTCTGCATATTGTATGATTGTAGCAAGTTGGGATGCTGAGTTTAGACTATTAGTAAATAGAATAAAGAGGAGGGGTCTGAGTATGGACCCTTGGGGTACATCAGTGGACAGTGGCAATAGAGGAGACTGATTGTCCTTCCAATTGCCGGCCTGTTTATGGTCAGATAGGTAGCTAGGAAACCATGTAAATGTTGATGAACTAAAATTGTAAGTGGCAAGTTTGTTTAGAAGAAGTTGGTGGGAGACAGTATCAAATGCCTTTGACATGTCAAGGAAATTGCCAAGACTAGGATACCATTGTTCTTAAGGTGATGAATAGTGTCAGTAAATGATATTAAAGCTGTGTTAGTACTATGCTTAGGTCTAATGCCATGCTGGGTGTGGGATAGTAGGCTGCTGGTGGTGAGGTGATTTTGGAATTATTGGTGAATACATTTCTCTAGGATTTTAGCTATTGTTGGGAAGATGGCTATGGGATGGTAGTTTGAGATATATCTAGAGGGGCCGCCCTTGTGGAGGGGGATGATGTGAGAGATTTTCCACAGGTGAGGTACATATTGTTCAAAGACAGAAAGATTGATAAGGATAGAGATAGGATAGGCAATAGATGGAGCAGAGATTTTTAAGAATTCTTTGGGAGTTGGTTGACATCAAGGCAACAGGGATTAATTTTGCCGAGATTTTTTTTATGTATGAAGTTTGGACAGGTTTAAAGGAGAAAGAGTTAGCGGTACTAGAGGAAGAGGAGGGGACTGGGAGAAGTAGGTTTTAGTGATTATTTAGTAAGGAGATGATCGAGTTGATAAAATGAGAGTTGAATTGAGATGTTAAGAATTCGGAGGTATTGGATGTGGAAGGGGTGGGGGTGGAGGCTTTATCAGGGTTTTTCAAGCAATTGAAAACAAAATCTATAAATTCATTACTCTGTTCTCAAAACAAGAACACCACTGCAAAACATTAGAGAAAACAAAGTGGCTCCCTCTCAAAAACAGAGAATGAACTCCTATTCTGTCAGCTATACAAACATGTATACAATCAAAATCTCCCATCACTGACATTCAAGCTAACATCACTCCCACCTACCTACAACCTCAGGAATTGCAGCATCTCTACTCCCTCCATACAAACTCCCAACAAAACCTTACTGCACAGATCACTGCTTCTCATTATGTGACCCCAAACTTTAAGAATTTCTCCTCTCCCATTTTAAGCAAGAATTCTCCTACTCACTTTTCTAACCTTAGCTTAAAGCACACTTCAAAGATGCAAGCAACTGCCAATGTCTCATCTCTTGCAACATTAAATAATCCCTATCTTAGTTTCATCCTTACCTTATCTTTAAATTTATTTTCTATCCAGCTATGTTCAAATATTTCAAGGGCCTAGTGTTTTCTTCTTGTATATGCTATGTATAGTAATTTTATTATAATTTTTACCTGAAATGTGCTATCTTACTCTGTCTCTGAACTATTTTATGCACTGCATTGTTATTGTTACCGTACTGTATTGAATCATTCTCTTGTTGCATTTACTCTTTGTTCTCTTGGTATTCATTCCTGGCTGAGACTGAAATTGGTCATATGTGATCAGTGCTCGACTCCGGTTAACAATTTAAATAAAATTAAATAAATGAATACCAATTCAAGATTACACAAGAGTGGGAAATGATCCTCTAACTCTGCTGTTCAATGAGGTTGCACAGAACCAGGGTGAATGTAACAAAAAAAAACTGTAACTGACAAACAATTTGAAGATTCATATTTTGACATATTTGGCAAATAAGCAGTTCAATATATATATATATATATATATATATATATATATATATATATATATATATATATATATATATACATATATATATATATATATATATATATATATATATATATATATATATATATATATATATGTGTGTGTGTGTGTGTGTGTGTGTGTGTGTGTGTGTGTGTGTGTGTGTGTGTGTGTAAATAGGTCTACTTTACAAGAGCAAAATGCCAGTAGACCGACTTTCAAAATTCTGAGACCAAAACACCACATACTTAGAAGGCTGAAAATCTAAATCGCCGGCTATTACAACAACAACAATGTAATATTCAGACTTACCACTCATGTAATTCAATAATGAAAGTAACAACAACACAGTATCTAAACATTACCCTACCATTTTTAATATCCATAATTGGTACCTAACTCTCTCATACAACCCTCCCACCAACTAATACCCGTGTATTCATAAAATCCCACTGAATATTCATGCAGGTGGTTTAGATGTTGACATGAATATTCAGTGGAGATTTCTCAGGTAAAAACTTAGATGTATTTTATTTCTAATGTTTATGTTTTTGCAGGGGGGGGGGGCTGTGCTCCCTTACATCCCCAACCCCTTGTAAATTAAATATACCAACTCAGAGATCACACTGCAGTGTAGAAATGAGCATATGTCCTGTTCTGCTCAGTGCAGGTCAGCAAAAGTCAGCATTTTCATCATTCAATCAATTGTAAAACACTGCTTATATCATAAAATACAAAATATAATCTCTAGCGCCTCGGCAAACTTGCCTTTTACAGAGTAAGATGACCTGTATATATGTTTATATATATATATATATATATATATATATATATATATATATATATATATATATAAGGGTTCACTTTATAATTTCAAAATACTGAAATCCCGAATTTCAGTATCACGAAATTATAAAGTGAAACCTTTAAAAATTACGAAAGTGCATAATCGCGAATCCGAATATCTCAAATTCACTGTAATGGCTTTAGGGTACGTTACGTACAGTGTTGTAAGTGGATGATGTCTGGTGTTGTGTGTGGATTTAGGTGTAATTTAAGGTAAGTGAGTGTTTTGCTAGGGTTTTGTGTGGGAGTTTCAGTGTGTGTGAATGTGTTAGTCAGTTGTACGTGTGGGTTAGGGTAGGCAGGTGAAAGTATGGGTGTGTAAGTGTTGGATGTGTTGTTGTTTGCATATGTGTGATGTTTATGTGTGTTCGAGGGACTGTAGAATGTGTGGGTGTAATTTTCCTTTCTGTGTGCAATCTCGGAGTTAGTATATATAAGTAGGGGGGTTTGGGGGGAGCAGTGCAGCACCCCTTATGGGAAGTGCAGGGAGTCTTGCCCCCTGCTTATATATAGTGTAGGTTTGTTTGTGTTTTTGTGTGTGTTTTGTTTGTTGTGGTGTGGGTTGGATGATGTATGTTGTGTGGCGTATGGTGTGTGTCTGTTCATGATTTTGTGTTTTGTGATTTTGTAGTTTCAGGATTTGGGATGTTCGACTTTATGGGATTTCAGTATTTCAAGATTATAAAGTGAACCCATATATATATATATATATATATATATATATATATATATATATATATATATATATATACACACAAAAGTCTCCCAACAAGGCAAAGCAAGACAGTCTGTAGATAAAATATCAAAGAACCCAAAAGCAGTGTAACACTGTAAGAAGGCACAGCAATAAAGGAGTTTTATACTTGGATTTACCTGTTTGGATGTTGTGCCTTCTTACAGTGTTACTCTGCTTTTGGGTTCTTTGATATTTTATATATATACACATATACACACAAACACACACACAAACACGCGCGCGTGCACGCACACACACACTCACACGCACGTAGATATAATTACATATACATGATGCAGATATAATTATATATACATGATGCAAATATAATTATATATACATGATGCAGATACAATTTTATATATATATATATATATATATATATATATATATATATATATATATATATGCCCTGTAAAAAATGTTAAGCAGGAGCTGGGGAAACGTTTTAGTACCCTGAACCTTAACAAGGGCAATGTCTCAGTCTTATCATGATGGGAAACTGCCGGGAATACGCAGTTTGTTAGATTACAGGACAGACACTACTAAAAGAGACCTGTTAAAGAAGAATTAGCTGCATTTGGTTGAGATGCATGAACCAGAATTTTGACAGTAGAACCAAAAGAAGCAGAACGTGTAAATAAGCCTGCATGTAATGGCAAGGTGCTTTGGGTCATTCTCATAAATATGGCCTGTGCATGCCTATCAGGGAAAGTAATGGGAGATCTCAGAGAATTCATGAGTGGCTGGGGAAGCAGTAGCCAGAGAAAGAGTTTGAGCTCATGGGAGACTGTAGAAACACATGGGAAAATTTAAACATTGTATTCTGGAGATGGCTTGCATCTTAGTTTTAATGCAAAGCTGGTTCTGAAGGTTGAAGGTAAAGAACTACAGTAGAAGTAATTTCCCATTTTCCATGAAAACAGGGATTGATTCAGTATAGGACACTTGTTGTGAGCTATGAGTGGGATGTTAAAGGGATGCTAACAGCAGGGGTAAGATTGAGAGCAGACTGCCATGTGATGCAACTCCAAGAACTTAATCAGATGAGCCAGTGGCATGCAATGTTAATGGATGAAGACAAATTTATTAAAACAATACAATTACAATAGAACTGTAGGTTGCAAGTTTGGAGATGGACAATGGTGCTGATGGGATGCAGTCTTTAATGAAGGGAAAAGGTGAGAAATAAGAATGGATAAGGTAAATGGCAAAAGAAGCAGAAAGTAAGATGAAGGTATAATGAACTCTCATACTCTTGACTGATGTAGCTTCATGGCTATACATATTAAACTCTGTGGGAACAGCAAACTCATATCGTACCTTTTCTTCTCAGTTTCCATTTTTAATGAACATCCTACATATACTTCTTAACCAACAGTATATTACTTTTTTATCCCACTAATACTACAACATGACCTTGTGCAATGCATTCTGGTACCATTTTCCTGTGCTGTTTTTTTCAGGTTCAAATTATCCAGCATTCTCCCTGTGAAATAATGCTTTTTCATTTCTTCCTTGGGCTAGCTTCATTGTATCTTTACATTGTTTTATATTTTTCTTGTGCCTGCTTTTTAAAGTTAAGAACTAAAATAACTCCACAGATGCCCCTGATGCATTTTAAAGTTTCAGTTATGGCATGGCTGTCTAATTTATTCAACATTATACATGTTAAATAATCACAGTCTCTCTTTCCATGACCTCTGATGAAAAAAGTGTACGATTCTTGTTGCTGTCATCTCAATAGCCACTATTTAGCCTATGTCCTTAGAAGGAAAAGATGTCTACAATGATATGTAACTACTCACATGGTTCTATGCCAAGTACCTATAGACTGTAATAGCCTCATGTTTTCTACTATTGACACCATTTCCTTTATATCCAAGAATTCCACCAAACTTTTTTACTTTTGACTAATATTATTTGCTTATCTTTGGCAAACATATATGATTACCTTAGGTTTCCTCCTTCATTTCTTGCCGCATTTTCTGCTTTGTCTCAATGTATGTATGTTTCATTTCAGATGTGTCAGTTTGCATCTTTTGCAATTAATTCAAATTAACATATGTTAATCATTTGTCCAAGCTTTCCAAGCCTTTCTTCATTCGTTTTACTAATTCTTATATATCAGCACTGCGGTATAAGTTTATTCCAAAAGAGGAAAATGCTAACTTTTCATTATAGCTCATTTGCAATCTGACTTATAATGATATTAAAAAAAAAAGATAGACAAGTACTGCAAGCAAATAAGCAAACCCCCTCTAACTTAAACCACATGACTAATCTACCTAATAATCACCCAGAATTTAGCTTCCAACCAATATCCACTAGTTTTATCAAAACACTTCTAAAAATACTAAAACCTACCACCCTCGCTGCTGACCTCCTCCCTGCAGAGTACCTACAAATAGCTGCAGATGCCATTGCATATCCCATATCTATCCTCATCAACAGAACCTTATCTGAAAATGCTATCCCCTCCCTCTGGAAAGTATCTCACATCATCCCACTCCATAAAGGTGGTAGCTTCGCAGACATATCCAACTACAGACCCATTGCCATTATTTCCCCACTAGCCAAAATAATGGAAAAATGTGTACACAAGCAACTAATGCAATACCTTATACAGAATAACTTACTATCCAAATCCCAGCATGGCTTCAGGCCATACCACAGCACCAGCTCAGCCTTCCTTTCCTTTACTACTGCCATAAACCAAAACAGGAATGGCAATAGGCTAACCTCAGCCCTCTTTCTTGACCTATCAAAAGCCTTTGACATGGTCAGCCATGAACCTCTCATTCTTTCACTAAAATCTGTTTCCCTCAACAAGCCTGCTATCCAGTGGTTCCAGTCCTACCTGACTGGTAGACAACAGGTGATACTATGGTAGGGTAAACTCTCCAGCCAGCTACCTCTCACACTTGGTGTCCCTCAAGGGTCCATACTAGGTCCACTATTCTTCTCTATTTTTATCAACAACCTCCACACTGCTATCCCTAAAGCCACCTGCATTCAATACGCAGACAATTCCACTCTCATCTGCTCAGCCACCTCCCCATCCGACATGCAAATCTTAACCCAAAATACATTTAACACTATCGAGAACTGGCTCACCAACCAATGCCTACTTCTGAACCCCAATAAAACTAAACTTCTACTCTTCTCCCCCACTAGTAGATCTACCACACTTTCATTCTCTGTCGCATCTAACAATGGTACCACTATTTTCCCAGATCATCACATCAAAGTGCTAGGGGTTATCATAGACAATAATCTCAAATTTGACCTACAGGTCAACAAAACCATACAGACCATCAATAAGAAGCTTGGATCACTGTATAGAAACAAGACATTTTTAACCCCACTGGCTAGGACTGCAATCGCCCGATCACAAGCCCAAGCTGCGGAAGCCCTTACAAATGCCTTCTATGAACACCTCCAGGACTGCATGGATCAGGCAATCCCAAATAAAACCAAGACTCTTTCCACAAAGGGCAAATGTCCAGTCTGGTGGACCCCAGCCATTAACAAACTTTACAATAAGAGGAGAAAGCTATTACATGATAGAACAAAATCCATAAAAGGGAAGTCACCCCTGATCATTATTAGTAAAAAAATACGAGCACTCATAAAATCAACTAAGGCCAATTTTGAGAGAAAAATTGCCATGGATTCAAAGGACAATCATAAGGCCTTTTTCAGCTATGTTAGGAACCTGGTCGAAACTCCCAGATATGCTCAGAATTAGTCCAAAATGATACAAAATCACTGAACCCACAGACATTGCCAACATACTGGCAGACAGGTTCAGTGCAAACTTCACCCCTCTCCCCTAAAGGAGAGATAACTATCCCAGCCGAGTGTAGCCTCCCGGACATCTCAAATGCGCAGGTGAAAGCTGCTCTCTCTAAAGCTAAAAACACAGCATCAATGGGACTGGATGGTGTCCCCGGCTGTGTGCTACGAGCTAAATGAGGAATTAAACCCACACATAAGGCAGCTATTTAATCTCAGCCTTAGCACAGGATACGTGCCCAAGGAGTGGCGTATGGCAACTGTTGTCCCACTCCACAAAGGCGGCGCCTCTACGGACCCTGGTAATTACCGCCCATAAGCTTAACAAGTCTAGTCTGCAAAGCTATGGAGAGGATCATAATGGAGCTCATAAACAAAGATATAGGGGACTTGCAGACATTGGACCCGACCCAGTTTGGCTTTGTCAAGGGAAGATCATGCCTTTTGAACTTGGTTGACTTCTTCGAAACAGTCACCAAGGCCATTGATGAGGAAAGGCAGTCCATACAGCCTACCTTGACCTTGCAAAGGCTTTTGACACAATACCCCACTCGGGTATTGTAGAAAAACTTACCAGCTTAAATGTAAACCCATATGTCACAAGATGGGTTGTAAACTGGCTTAAGGACAGAACCCACAGGGTTAGAGTTGCTGGCGCTGTGTCAGACTCCAAGCCGGTCACAAGTGGTGTCCCACAGGGCTCGGTCCTTGGCCCCTATTGTTTGGCATCTACTTCTCAGAAGTACAGGCCAACATAGGAGGACTTTGGCTGACAAAGTTTGCAGACGACTGCAAACTGGGCGCCATAGTGGAAAGTGCATCAGACACGGATATCCTTCAGAAGGGACTCACGGAAACAGATAGCTGGTGCCAGAGCCATGGCCTGAAGTTAAGCGCCAAAAATGTATAGTCATACCCTTCGGGAAAAACAAGGTAACCCCAAGCTACCATATAGGTGGCAATCCACTAAGCACAGAAGAGTTTATCAGGGACCTGGGGACCCAGGTTGACAGTGGCCTTTCTTTTGACACTCACATTGCTAAAGTGGTTAGAAAGACCTTCTACATTGCCCACCTGATCATGAAGGGATTCACATCCAGATCTAGTGAGGTTATTGTTCCCCTGTACTCTTCACTTATCAGACCAATGATCGAGTACAATGCCCCATTCGGGATGTATCTCACCCGACATCTGCAGCAATTGGAGAGACCCAAAAGTTCCTCACCAAAAGGATAAGGGGACTCCAAAATCTGTCATATGCTGCCAGATTGAAGAAACTCCAGCTCTATTCAGTTGCATACCATCTGCTCAGAGGTGACATGTGCCTGACATACAAGGCCATGTCCAACCCGAATTAATGGACATGCTCCACCTCAAAAATCCAAATCCACCAAAACCACTAGAGCAAGCGACTTAAACCTTAGCACGGATATAAATAGGACGTGCTGGAGGGATAGATTTATCACTCAGAGACTCCCTATGCTGTGGAATAAAATCCGGGTCCATGTGAGGCAGAGCACCTCGCTGACTCTGTTCAAGAGAAATCTAGACCTGTGGATGGGAGATCGTAGGTTTACCCCGGGAATCATCTCTGTGTCACTGCTGGACAGAGGCACAACAAACTAATGGGCACAGTATTTTTTCATATAAGGGGTGGCGTAAGCCACAAAAATTTGGGCTAGGCTTATAAATGCCTTAGGGCAGATAGCCTAGTATAAACCTATGAACCTATGAACCTATGAACACCTACTCTCTACTCTTTTATATGCCTCGCCTGTACTCTCAAACCTCAACAAATCTGAACTAGGTAAGCTGTCCCATAGCTACAATCATATTACCAGATTCACCACTGGCTCCACCTATAGAACCCACCACTGCCAGAAGCTTAAACAACTAGAGTGGCTAGAACTGCCCAGCTTAATTCAATTCAATCAACTCTTAATAGCGCACAAACTTTTGTACCACCCTGAGGATACCCCCTCACTTAAGAATATTATTAAGCCATATAGCAACCTAAGATCCCTACGGTCAGCCAATAAACTACTGGTCCAAACCCAGAAAGCTAATAACTCTGCTTGTGAATCCCTGTTTGCCAACTTCATTGTCAAAACCTTGAATTCGTTGCCAAACTATATAACCCTACAATCCTCCAAAAGTCTCTTAAAAAAAAACTCAAACAGTATCTCAGAGTAAATTGGCTATGCCCATGTACCAACCCTGATTAGGTTATAAACTAAAAGCATATTCTGCAATTATCATAACTTGTAACTACATCACCAAGCTCTGCTTCCAATCTGACGTCTCTTACTTTAATTGTCTGTCCATGAGAATTGTGAGTCCCTACTAGGGAACACTACTAACCCAATGTATATAATTAATTTGTTTTTTATAATTGTTTGCTAACTTCTGTGTAATCTATGTAAGTTTGTCTATGTGGAGCTTTTCTCCCCAGGCCTCTGCTGAAAATGGGCATGTATCCAGTTGGGCTATCCTGATAAACAAATGTAAAATAAAATAAATAAATAATACTGATATATATGGCACCCACTTGTCAGCATATTTTCATCAGAGTGGACACCACTTCCTTTGGCCCTCTGTATCATATTACCTTGTCAAAGTTTCATCAACACTACTTTAATAGGATTCATGTCATCTGACTTAAGTTGTTCACTAACCTGTGACATGATGTTGGTTCAGATTCCTTGCTAAACCTGAATAAACCATGTTGATAGTGCCTCCTAATCTAATACCCTATTCACTCTCTCAGATAGTCATAATAAAATTATCTGGCATGATGTTTCTATTGTGATTCCATTTTATCTTTGGTCTTATGTACAAGTGTCTTCCAAACATCCTACACTTCTTTCCATCAGCATTGATTCCCTGAATTTTCTACAGCTGTGGTCAAACTGAGAGGGCCGTAAATTTTAGTTTATAATGAAAAACAACTAGGTTTGGCATTTGCTGTTTTTTTTTTCCTGGGACCTTAACATAGGTTCATAGGTTCATACTAGGCTATCTGCCCTAGGGCATTTATAAGCCTAGCCAGAGTGTGTTTGGCTTTCGCCACCCATTTTAAATTAATTTTGCTATGCCCTTTTTTGAGGTTAGTATACTGTGCCTCTGTCTAACAGTGACACAGAAGTGATACACGGGGTAAACCTATGATCCCCCATCCACTCATCAAGATTCCTCTTGAAGAGAGTCAATGAGGGACTCTGCCTAACCTGGACTGGGATTTTATTCCAGAGTGAAGGGAGCCTCTGGGTTATAAATCTGTCCCTCCAGCATGTCCTATTTATTTCAGTGCTGAGGTTCAAGTCTCTCGAGCGCGTAGCTCGATGGGATTTGGATTTTCTGAGGTACAGCATGTCCATTAATTCCGGGTTGGACATGGCTTTATAAGTCAGGCACAGATCGCCTCTGAGCAGGTGGTATGCCACTGAGTAGAGCTGGAGTTTCTTTAACCGGGCAGCATATGGCATCTGTTTGAGCCCTTTGATCCTCTTGGTGAGGTACTTTTGGGGTTTTCCAGTTGCTGCAGGTGTCTGGTAAGGTACATCCCAAAGGGGCATTGTACTCAATTATGGGCCTGATGAGGGATGAGTAGAGAGGCACGATGACCTCCACTGAACTAGATGTGAATCCCTTCATGATTAGGTGGGCTATATAAAATGTTTTTCTAACCACTTTGGCCACGTGGTTGTCAAATGAGAGATTGCTATCAACTTGGGTCCCCAGGTCCCTAATTACTTCTTCTGTACTTAATGGATTACCACTTATGTGGTAATTTGTGGGCACTTTGTTTTGCCAAAGGGATGACTATACACTTTTGGCATTTAGCTTGAGGCCATGGCTCTGGCACCAGTTGTCTGTTTCTATGAGGCCCTTTTGGAGGATGCTTGTGTCGGCTGGAGAGTCGATTATGGTGCCCAGTTTGCGGTCATCTGCGAACTTGGTCAGCCACAGTCCTTCTGTGTTGGCCTGCACCTCTGAGAAATATATACCGAACAAGAGAGGTCCCAGGACTGAGCCTTGTGGGATGCCACTTGTAACTGATTTGGAGTCTGACATGGCTCCAGCAATTCTAACCATGTGGGTTCTGTCCTTGAGCCAGTTTGCAACCCATCTAGTGACATAGGGGTTTATATTTAAGCTGATGAGATTATCTATAATGCCCGAGTGGGGTATTGTATCGAAGACTTTTGCGAGGTCCAGGTAGGCTGTGTGGACCACCTTCCCCTCGTCAATGGCCTTGGTGACTGTTTCAAAGAAAATCAACCAGGTTTAAGAGGCAGGATCTGCCCTTAACAAAGCCGAACTGGGTAGGATCCAGTGTCTGTAGGTCCCCAATATCTTTATTTATAAGGTCCATGATGATCCTTTCCATAGCTTTGCAGACCAAGCTAGTCAGGCTTATGGGGCGATAGTTTCCAGGATCCGTTGAGGCACCACCTTTGTGGAGAGGGACCACCGTTGCTGTACGCCACTCTTTGGGTACATATCCTGTAGTAAGGCTGAGATTGAACAATAGTTTTATGTTTGGGTTTAGCTCTTCTTGGAGTTCATGTAGGATGCAGCCTGGGACACCGTCTGGTCCCATTGATGCTGTGTTTTTTGCTTTGGAGAGGGCGGCTCTTACCTGATCATCTGAGATGTCAGGGGGGCAGCACTCTGCTGGGATAGATATTTGCCCTTTTGGTGGGGAGGGGGGGGAGAAGTTTGCGCTGAACATGTCAGCTAGGATGTTGGCAATGTCTGTGGGTTCGGTGTATTTTTGTCATTTTGGACTAATTCTGAGCATATCTTGGAATTCCCACCCAGGTTCCTAACATAACTAAAGAAAGCCTTGTGATTATCCTTAGTGTCCTGTGCAATTTTTCTCTCAAAGCTGGCCTTAGATGATTTTATGAGTGCCCGTAGTTTTTTGCTAATACTGATCAGAGATGCCTTCCCTTTTTGGGATTTTGCTCTATCATGTAGTAGCTTCCTCCTTCTATTGTATAGTTTGTTTATGGCTGGGGTCCACCAGACAGGACATCTGCCTTTGGAGGATTGGGTCTTGGTTTTATTTGGGATTGCATGATTCATGCATTCCTGAAGGTGTTCATAGGATGCGTTTATAAAGGATTCTGCGGTCTGGGCCGTATTTACCACAGGCCCGAGGGCTTTGAAGGATTCCACCTTGGTTTTGAGGAGTGTGAAATTTGCTTTAGAGAAGTTTTTCACTGTGGTTTTCTGGGCAGGGGGTGGGGTTGGGATGTGAATATCCAGTGAGATTAGTTTATGGTCTGATCTTACCTGTGAGGGATACACTTCTGGTCTGGAGCATAGAATCCCCATGTTGGTGATGATCAGGTCCAGTATGTTTTCCCCTCTTGTGGGAGTGGTAACAAGTTGTTCCATAGCATTTGAGTTTATAAATTCTAGTAACCTTTGGGCTAGGGTGTTGGATCTAGAGTAATGCTCCCAGTCTATGTTTGGGTAGTTGAAGTCACCCAATATAATGGTGTTTGGAGAGACCTTCATATTTTCCAGTGTTCTCAGGAAGGCCGAGTGGAGTTCCTGGGTTTGGGAGGGTGGTCTGTAGCAGGCTATAAACTGGAAGGCAGTTTTACCCACTGTTAGTTGCACATGGATAGTCTCTGATGCTTCGTGCTGTGCCACCAACCTGGAGATGTGGGTATCTTTGACGAATATTGATACTCCCCCTCCTTTTGTGGTTCGGTCGAAGTTTTGGGGCCGAAAAGCATGGTATGAAGTATAACCTGGTAGTGCTGGGTTGCTCTCGGGAGCCTTGAACCAGGTTTCTGTTACTGCATGGATATCGAAGTTCTCCATGCTAAGGAGAGTTTCGAGTGCATGCATCTTGAGGTTTAGACTTCTGGCGTAGAGTAGCATTACTCGTAGTTTCTTATCCCTTGTGATAAATATGGAGGTGGGTTTGTCTTTTAAGCCTTGCCTAAAATAGGCACTATGGGGGTAGCAAGAGCCTTTGCCAATATCCGAAAGCACAGAGGTGATAGGTGCAAGCCGTCCCTAGTGAAGCATCGTGACTTGTCGAGCATGTCATCCCAGGCTGACAGGCATTGGATCCCCTTTGAATGTCTTCACATTGTGGCATCATTCTTGGTGAGGGTAAGATGCTACTCAATGTCAGGGTCATACCAGCCTGGGCTACATGCTCAGAGAGCTCCTCTATGTCTCTTTTCATGTAGTCCAGGGAGGTACGTCTCAGGTCATTCACACCAGCATGGACAATGACTGAGTTATATTTGTACTTGCCTTGGAGTGACCTGAGTGCTTGTGTTATGTGGCGGATCCTAGCACCTGGCAGGCAGCTCACCATGACCTTCTCCTTGTTCAGCCTGGTGAGCGGGACGTCAGTGTGCCTGACGATAGTCACCTATTACAAGTGTAACAGGTGTGTTGTTTAGCCTTAAGGGCTGTGACTGTTCGGCACACTTGCTTTTGTGAGCTATGTGTTGCACGTGTTTTGTTTTGGGGTAGTGGTTGCTTGGGTGTCTGCTTTGGAGGTCTCTGCTGCTTAGGCAGATTTTTATTTAGAGCCTCCGAGTATGTTTTTATGTGTTTATGTGTTTGGTTTGCTGTCATGGTAGATCTATGTGAGACTGGAATTGTAGTGAGTGTGGTTTCCTTTTCCTCCTGGCTGGTTACGCCAGTACTGAGTTGAGAGAGCTTAGCCTCCAGTTTGGCTATATGGTTGCATCTCTCACATGTGTTGGAATTTGTTGGGAGGAGGAGAGGGTTGTCTGTGTACATGAGGCAGTTGTAACATTGCCTCAAGATTCCCAGATTCACCAGCTGGACCGGAGAGGAGATTGACAACTGACCTTTGGACATGCTAGAATAGTATTGGGAATTCCTTTATAATTGAAAAAAAAGGGCCAGTGGGGAACAAGGTACTCAAGGGGAGTTTGTGAGGGTGTAGTACTTTTAATTTTTTAGCGCTGACCTATATAATTGCTTTAGTGAGCAAGTGCCAGGTAACTTAAATGCAATGTGCTTCAGGTAACTTAAATACAAAAATGACAAACAGTAACTTTTATTCAAGTGAAACAAGGAAATAAGTACAGTAAGCAATGCAGATATCACTAGGGATCCACAGAAGCACTGAAAAGCCGCGTTTTACGTGGAATTAGCGTTTCAGGGAAATAACAAGCAAACAAACAAGTATACAAACAAAGCTAGATTCAGCAGACCTGGATCTAGTCTATGCTACAGCAAACAAGATGTACCAATTTCAGTAATAAACAGTTCAAATATGCAGGCACTATAAGCCTTTAACCAGAAATTCCCAGCTCAGAAGGGCAGAGTCCAGCCTCTCCTCCCACAAGAGTGCAGACCACGAACCTTCTTAATGTAAAATAACTGGCCTGAAGCCCAAGTGCTTAAACCAGAATTAATACACTTTTAGAATAACAGACACTGAGCCCTCAATCAGCAGTTCCCAACTTAGAAGGATGTAAGCTACCTGTCCTGCCACCACAGTGCAGGCCACAAACCTTCCTAATGTAAAACAACTGGTCTGAAGCCCAAGTGCTTAATCCAAAAGACTTAGAATGATAGCTACACTTTAATCAAGTTAATACCAAGCAGTAATAAATACGATTGAATACTTTAAAGAATGCCTGGATTAGTGCTCAAGTTATACAAACAAAGCTATATTCAGCAGGCCTGGATCTAGTCTATGCTACAGCAAACAATGTGTACCAATTTCAGTAAGAAGCAGTTCATATATGCAGGCACTATAAGCCTTTAACCAGAAATTCCCAGCTCAGAAGGGCAGAGTCCAGCCTCTCCTCCCACAAGAGTGCAGACCACAAACCCTCTTAATGTAAAATAACTGGCCTGAACCCCAAGTGCTTAAACCAGAATTAATACACTTTTAGAATAACAGACACTGAGCCCTCAATCAGCAGTTCCCAACTTAGAAGGATGTAAGCTACCTGTCCTGCCACCACAGTGCAGGCCACAAACCTTCCTAATGTAAAACAACTGGTCTGAAGCCCAAGTGCTTAATCCAAAAGACTTAGAATGATAGCTACACTTTAATCAAGTTACTACCAAGCAGTAATAAATGCAACTGAATACTTTAAAGAATGCATGGACTAGTGCTCAAGTTATACAAACAAAGCTAGATTCAGCAGGCCTGGATCTAGTCTACGCTACAGCAAACAAGGTGTACCAGTTTCAGTAAGAAGCAGTTCAAATATGCAGGCACTATAAGCCTTTAATCAGAAATTCCCAGCTCAGAAGGGCAGAGTCCAGACTCTCCTCCCACAAGAGTGCAGACCACGAACCCTCTTAATGTAAAATAACTGGCCTGAAGCCCAAGTGCTTAAACCAGAATTAATACACTTTTAGAATAACAGACACTGAGCCCTCAATCAGCAGTTCCCAACTTAGAAGGATGTAAGCTACCTGTCCTGCCACTACAGTGCAGACCACAAACCTTCTTAATGTAAAACAACTGGTCTGAAGCCCAAGTGCTTAAACTAAAAGGCTTAGAATGAGTTACACCAAGCAGTAATAAATACAACTGAGTACATCTTCATGTAATTTGTTAGAAAGGGGTTGTGGTACTCATACATCTCAGCTGTCCCAGATATTCAGGGATGTCCCTGATTTTTACTCAAAATTTAGGTCTGTCCCTCTTAATCACTCCTAAAGCTGGTAATTTTTGTAGAAAAGGTGCTGAATTACACTTAAGACATAATTACAATAAATAGGGCTATAGGCTTCTTTCACTTCAGAAAATGCATTTAATTGGTATTCTGTTATTCTGTCAATGTCTCAAGTTAATCGTATTAATATTTTAAATGTGTTCCTAGTTGCCCCTGATTATTTCTAGATGCATCCCAGGTTCTGTTGAGATCTGTCCCTGATTGGTTGAGAGCTATGATGGTATTACCAGTTTTTTCCTCATCTCTATAATTAGGATACATCTCAGTAATCTCAATTTTCGTGTGTATCTTTCAATTTTAAATTCTTTCTTCTGTAAAATTGCTTAAAATTAGCTCTGTCTTACCTTGTTTCTTCCAATTCTGGATGTGATAAAATCTCCCTTTCTACTGCTGAACTGAAATATTCATTCTGTAGCTCTAGTTTGTTTAATTCTACTGTCCTGCATTTTTAGCTTCATTAATCTTCCCTTCATTCTTAACTCCTTTATGTATCTCCATAAAGTTTTCTTATCACCCTTGGTGACTAAAATTAATATATTTTCCTGAGTGTGGAGTTTTACCAATTTTTGTCTTCCTTTCCTATATCCTCATTTTCTTGATAATGTTCACTGCCTATTTTTCTTCAAGAGCTTCAATACATTTTCTAAATTATACATGCTTTTCCTTAATCTTTGATGACACTATTTGAAAACTAAAACATTTTTGTTTTCTTGACTGCCATATTTATGTTGCAAGAACCATTCCTTTTATTACTTCTGTTTGATGAAACCCACAACCTTCAATCCAGTGTTATATTCTTTTGACTGAACATGATCTTACCCTTTGATAGAGGGCTACTGAGTGTGGGGGGGGGTACATGAAACTAGGACACAAACTGGTAAAGTGTAGTGAAAGCTGACTGACAGAGGCATCTAAGTTTTATAACTAGCAGAAATCAATATAGTGGAAAGCTGGTAATGTCTATGTTACCGCAGGGGCTGACATTTGGACTAGTCATGTAGAAAAAAGAATCAAATGGTTTGCAGAACTGATCATATAGTTAAGAACTGGAGTGAGAGTCAACTTTAAAGTGCTAATTAACACATACTAAGATCAGGAATAATATAAACTGTGGGGCAGTGGATCTACAGAAGAGTGAAAGGGAGAAAGATCGGGGAGCAATTACCAAGTAAATTCAGTCAAGTGACAGTGTGTACCGGTTGTAGCACAGGCTACTATTATGTTGAGTTGCCTACAGATGAGGTTGTAGTCTTAGAAAATGTTACAAGATCATTGGGAAAGAGGTGGCATTACTGCAGGCAGAAATTCCACTATACACAACACCCAAACATACAGATGCACATACATATACACGCATATGGTGTGCGTTTGTTTTTTTGTTTGTGTGCATGCGTGCATGCTCTCATATGTGTGTGTGTCTGTGTGTGTGTGTGTGTGTGTGTGTGTGTGTGTGTGTGTGGGGGGGTCTTTCTGTCATGTCTTGAATCTCATTTGCTTCCCATCTTCCCTGTGCTAAAGTGCTCTCAGGTACATGAGCTACCACTTTTTTTTGTACCCAGGTAATGCGTCTTACTCAGCTGACTGCAGCAATGCAGGCAGCACAGGCTGCCATTCCACATTCCTTTCCTTATGTGCACTCACCTGCTCACCTGATCAGCTGGTTGTGCCCTAATGTTAGCACTCAGTATTACACAAAAAGCATGCTCAGAATGCTGTGCATTTCACAAGTATCACATAGCGTGCGCAGTCCCTGCATACAGAATTCTTCATGCACCACAGTACTGCAAAATAGACAGGATTAGTTTGAGATGCAAGGCATACCACAGCCATTAAGTTTGCTGCTTACATATAAAATTGAGTAAGTTAAGTGTTTGTTATAATCTCTAATAAGCATTCTTTATCCTCCCAGGAACCTAATTAAAACAGGAGAAGGTGCAGCATGATATAGTGCTCCTGGTATACAAATACAAGATGAACATGTATGTATGGAAACCTGACTTAAGCACTCCTTTGTTTACATTTCCGGTAGCAGTAAACAGCGTAGAACCTTCCTCTTTTATGCTGTGTTGTTCTTTGCATTATGTTGAGCATGCATAGTCACAGAACAGACTTCACAGGTCCATCTCACAACAACTGCTTTTTTTTCCCTTGGTTGACCTGAGCTTTGGCCTGGTTAAGTGGCTTTTACAGTGTCACATAGTATAGATGTGGATGTTAGTAGAATCAAATTTAGTTTTGTTGGCTATTACCTGTTCATATATTATTACTTTAACATCCATATTGTTATGTCATGCATATTGTGTTTGTGTTGTATATGACCATATATGTCTAAAACCACATATAACAGTGTGTGCTTTTTGCTCACAAGGGCATTATAGATGTGTAAGACTATGTGGTAGCATTTTTGGCATAAATTTGTGTCCCTTAATGTATAAAAGCAGTGACAAAGAAATATTCCATTGCCTTTGACCTCCACTATCATTAATGCTGTGTCTACATGTACATGCTTATGCCGATTTAAAAGCCCGTTGCTGGTATGCCCTTTTTTATCTCAAACAGTGCTATTACAGTTATTTGCATATTTTACTGCAAAACATCAAGCAATGTGAAAAGCAGTTTACAGAAACTAGTATATATAAATGATCTGTAATTGCAGAATTTTTATTCTTGCTTATGAAAGAGGTGGGCTGGGGAAATGAGCTTGTTGCAGTCCATTCTGAATTTATGGTACTATGCTGCAGTGTTATGTGTTAATATGCTGTGAGTACAATCATTGACAGCGGGTTAAATAATTACAACTTACTGCTAATACTTGTTAATTAATTCTTTAATGGCTTGGAAGCTTAATAGCTATGAACAGTTTGGATGAAACAATGGGTCTTCAGTTTTTTTCGTAACTCCAATTAATGAAGGAGTAAGACAGATCTCAACAGGAAATGGCTTTTAAATGATAGAAAATCAGCAGTCCCCTGTGGATTTCAAACTAGCTGGAGGAAGTCAGAGTGGCACCCGCTTTCTTATGACGTGCATTGCACTGAGGGAGCTGGGCACAGGAATATTATGGAGTTAGAGAAGGCGATGACTCCTGAAGGATATGGACATAGGCTTTTGATGCTACCGTAACAATTTTGCAAGCTTTTCCTGGTTTCTTTACTTGCTGATTAAAACAAAAATCATCATATTAATTAATTCTTTTCCACAATATCAACATTTTCCTTGCCATGAAACCTTGTCTATTTTACATGTTTAGTGGAAAACTACAAATATATAAATCCAGTTTAGTACCTACAGAGTCTGCAAAATAGTTTGAAGTAGAATGAAAGGAAAATATGCTTCTGTTATTATATTGGGTTGGGAGGGTGGCTTAATGGCTAAGGTGTTTGCCTTACAAACACAAGATGCAGGGTTTGAGTCTCACAAGGGATAATTGGCTAGGCTTAAAATGGCTCGCAAGGGCAGTTAGCTTAGTACAAAACTATGAACTATGAACTATGAACTATATGGTTTCTCCCTTAAAATGTGGAGCACTAGAAATTCCCAGTATATTAACAGTGTGGTTGATGCTAACATGAAGAGGACTGAATTGCATATATTACCAAGAGTTCCAAGATGTGAAACATGGCTCAAATGGTTAGTCATTCATCTTTGAGTATGTTTATTCGACTAATCTTAATTATTTATATATGCATATTTCAGATATCTGTCCATCAGAAAGCTGATCATCTAGTCAGCCATTGACTCATTCATCAGTCTGTATAGCTGCTCATACCAGCCATAAATGCCTGTCCATCTATTTGTACCACAGTCAACTGGCGTATCATTTTGTAATGCCATTCCAGTATCTTGTGAAAATAATATACTGGTTTTATAGAATTTCATGCATGATCTGCTGCTTTTTCTACCAGGTTCTGATATCACTACAACTGTAACCATAGTGTGACACCATTTACACAGGCATATAAATTACATAGGATCTATACGATCATAGGATCATAGGAAGTTACAAGGCTATTGGCCCTAAGGCCCTTACAAGCCTAGCAAATTTAGCCCATGTTCCAACAAGTCAGCACCCTATGCCACTGTCCAGCAGGGACACAGGTGGAATCCCAGTGGTGTATTTTCTGTTCCTCATCCAGTTATCTAGGTTGCGCTTAAAAAGGGTTAATGAGGTACTCTGCTTTACGTGGACAGTGAGTCTATTCCACAAAAGGGGGAGTCACTGGGACGGAAACCTGTGCCGCCAAAAAGTCCTATTGATGTCACAGACCAGGTTGAGGTCGCACTTGCTGGTTACTCGAGTGGAGCTTGACTTGCGGATATGCAGCAGTCCCATCAGGGTGGGGTCTGAGATTGCTTTGTATGCCAGACAGAGGTCACCTCTGATGAGTCTGTAGGAGACTGAGTAGAGGGGCAGGGCTTATAGCCTATCTGAGTAGGGTAGATGTTTGAGGCCCTGGATTCTCCAGGTGTTGTCTCTCCAGCTGCTGCATGTGCTTTGTGAGAGATTGCTTTGTATGCCAGACAGAGATCACCTCTGAGGAGTCTGTAGGAGACTGAGTAGAGGGACAGGGCTTACAGCCTATCTCAGTAGGGTAGATGTTTGAGGCCCTGGATTCTCCATTGTCTCTCCAGCTGCTGCATGTGCTTTGTGAGGTATATGCTGAAAGGGGCATTGTACTCAATAATGGGCCTTATAAGTGGAGAATACAGGGATGTTAACACCACCTTGTCCCTGGATGACATACCCTTACTAATGAGGAGGGTCATGTAGAAAGCTTTCTATACAATGGAGGCAATATGGTGGTCAAAAGTCAGTTTGCTGTCAACCTGGGTGCCCAAGTCCCTCACGACTGATTGCATGCTTAGTACCTTATTATTGATGTGATAATTTGTGGGGACGTCACTGTTCCCAAAAGGGATGATGATGCATTTTTTGGCATTCAGTTTGAGGCCATGTTTCTGGCACCAGTCATTTGTTTGGGTGAGACCCTCTTGGAGGATGTCCACATCACTAGGGGAATTGATGACAGCACCCAGCTTGTAGTCTACAAGGCAATTCGGGAACCTCTCACCCAGCTTGCAGTCTACAAGGTAATTCGGGAACCTCTCACCCACACAGTAAAAAATCATGTCTTGAAAAGGAAGTATATCATTTTTTTACTATTAAGATTACCGGGGTTTGTGTTTTAGCATTTATGATTTATTCATGACAAGAGAGTAGTTATTTTCACATAAGGTAAAATTCCGCTCAGAATACTAGCTGCTGTAAGTTTAATGGTCAGTAAGGCCTTAATGTTCCGGTAGCTTTAGCAGGATAACAAAACTTTGTCTAGCACTACTGTTCTTCAGGAGGTATCTGTCACAGCCTTAGACTGACATAAGGACATATCTTCTCTCTCTCTTCCTGTCTTTCTTTCAGTTAGCTGAACTATAGCCTGTATAGTGTACTAATTGCATATAGCATCTCCATATTCTAACTGTGTATCTTATTCTCTTGGTAGTCCCTGCTTTTCTCATCATTGTGAGCTGGATACTATAAAAACTCATATTTTCTGTTAGCCAAAATATTTGTTTCATGGACATCACTTGTTTATAGAGGCTAACAAACTACAAATTATAAATTCTTGTTTTCCTTCTCTGGAATCTACTAATCTCTATAACCTAAAATACTACCAAAACACAGCAGGAAATAAAAAAAATGACAGAAAGGCCACAGATCCAAAAATTATCACAAGTTTTAATAAAAACCTTAGCTCTTCGGCTAACAAAGCCCTCTAAGAGTAAAAAACTACACTTTAGACAAACCTTAAATAGTCAATAAACACCAATAACAAGCAATTAAACAATTATTCAATAACAATAATCAAATTACATACTTCCAATTACATTCTTTATTGAGCCCGGAGCATTATATTTTAAAATAAGAAGTGTTTCCTTTTTTAAAAATTTTTTCTTTTAAACTTGTGCAACCTTTTCAAGAATACAACCCTTTAATTCTTCAGGGATAGAATGATGTAAAGACATAAAATAACTACCCAAAGGACTATCCAATTTTTTAGTTTTTATATCTCTGATATGTTCTTGGAAACGGAATTTAAAGCTTCTATATATCTCTCCAATATAAAACAAATGACAGGTACATTTTAGAACATAAATTATCCCTTCTGAATTACATATAAAATTACCATTTACTATTAACCTAGATTCATTAATATATGTAAAAAGTTAACTAATTGCTTGCAAATAGAGCATTTGTTGCAAGGCATAGTACCTCTATAAGCCGTAATATCCCTACTAATACTGGCATCCAGTGGTGTAAAATGATTATGGACAATCATGTCAGACAAGTTTTTATCTCTTTTATAGGAAATATTAACATGGCCAGGAAACACATGTAGCAGATCTTTGTCCCTTAGTACCACAGGCCAAAACTGTCATATTTTTCTAACAACTTGTTCAGTTATCACATTAAATGTAGTCACAAAATACATTATTTTTTTATTTCCACTAGTGTACAGATAAGTACCCCCAGTAGTTAATTTTTTTCTCAGCCTTCAAATCCAATCCTCTAGGAATATTAACATCACCTCTGCAAATTGTATTTTTATGTCTCATTTCTATTATTCTAAGTTATGCCTCTGTCACCTCACTTAGATCATAACCTCTACTAATGAACATATTTTCAGCTTCTAATATTTCCTCATAAAAAAACATATCTGTACTACATAGCCTATTTATTCTTAAACATTGTTATAAGGAAGTACAGAAATTAAATGCTGGGGATGACAGCTACTGCCATACAAAAATATATTTATTTGATCAAATTTTCTATGTATACCAGTTACCAGACCATTAAGGCCAATATCCAAAAAATTCACCCGTGAGCCCAGTTCGATTCCATCAAATTGAAGACCCATGTTGTTAAATTGTAAATCATTTATAAACAAGTATTGTAAAGAAAACGAACACTAGCCAGTGAAACTGGATACAAAGTTTAATTAGCACTTTCATCTGTTGTTACACTTGACTTCTTCAGATTAAAACTGTTTTAATCTGAAGAAGTCAAGTGTAACAACAGACAAAAGCACTAATTAAACTTTGTATAATGTTCATTTTCTTTACATTACTGGTTTTATCTGTGGTTGTTGGCTCATTTATAAATAACTGGGCATTCATTTCCTTCCCATCACATAGAAAAATCAAATTGTCTATAAATTTAAAGTATGTGACTACCTGTGATCTATAAAAATTATGTGAATATACATAATCTCTTTCAAACTTGGCCATGACGTTAGCATACATGGGGGCAAAAGCTGCCCCCCATTGCTGTGCCTTGCAGTTGGTGATAAATTTCCCCATTAAATGTAAATAAATAATTTTTTAAACAAAAGGAAACCAAGTCAATTAGGAAATGTGACATAGGTGAATCACCTAGAAAGTGGAACAAAGCCTGTATTCCTACATTGTGTTTTATATTAGTATATAGGCTTTTCACATCCATACAATTTATTCAAAAAATCTTGGCTATCCCTAATATAGGATGGAGTACTCAAAACATATTTTTTCAAATACTCGTAGCAAAATACAAATGTTTTTCAGAAAGTATTTCTCTACTGAGACTATTGGTCTTACACTCAAATTTTCAATGCCTTTATGTGTTTTTGGTAGGCAGTAAAATACTGCTATATTACTATTTTCAACATTAAACTTCTTTTCTGGGTCACTGGCCGTAAAATAACCCAGCCATAAACACTTTTTTAAGTAAAAGTTGGTATTGAATAATAGACTCATGATATTTGGCAGTGTCACATTTCTCATCCACTTCTTCATTTCTAAGGTGGGCATAGCACATATCCAAATATCGAGTGTAGTACATAATCACAATTTGATTCTCTTTGTCTGAAGAAAAAGCCAACCATTGTCCTCTACTCAAATTATAATTTACATTGGATTTGTTTTTTTACACACTTCCAATATAACTGCTCAACTTCGAAATTTAAAATAGAGATATAACTTTATATGTTATTATTTACAAAGGGGGAATATAATGACTCTTCACATGGATTACACTTCTGTTTAAATTACTATAAACATTAACATCATACTTATTTAAACCATCCTGAGAGTAACAACCGGAGTAAAAATAGTCATAAGAACTCACATCAGATTCAAATTGACCCCCATTGTCACATTTGTTAAAAAAATCAATCAAATGCAATTTCCTACATAGTTGGAATGTCTCACTTTTAAGCTTATGTAATCTAGGCAAGGCTGTAGGCATGAATTTAAGTCCCAAATTTAACACCGACAACACAATATTACAGACTTCACATTTAGAAAGATTTTATACTAGAGAGTCATTCAAAAAGTCACATCTGTTATAAAGATGGAAAATGCTCATTCTCACTATCAGTACCCATGTTGGTTTCCGCTTAATCCAAAGTCACAAAGGAGACTGAAATGGAGGCGGAAGTATTGTTATAGTTTTTACTCCTCCCATAAGTGGAGAAGAACCTATTACCCTTGTGTTTCCATAGAAACACCTTGTCTGAATTATAATCTTTAATATCTCTGTTTATTTTGTTACTTTTCCACTCCACCAAATCTTGTTCCCACTCTGCTAACTTCACATTGACATCTCGGAGCATTTCATCTAATTTAGCTGAAGATAAATGCTTTTGTATATATTCAACTCAATGTAGCTTTTGAAGCATAAAATGTTCATGTGGGTGCTCATTTCCTTATATATCAAATTCTCCAGCTTATCTCTTAGATTATATGCTTCTGCAGACAAGAGGGTCATACCTGAAGAGCCCACAGGTTGAAAGGGATTGGTGAAACAGTGATTTTGTTTACCTATATAATGATCCCATACATTCACAGAAGCTGTAGCACCCACATTAGCATTACCATTAGTAGCATGAACAGTCGCCACATCAATGGTTCTAGAGCCCCTCTCATTGAGCTGTCAAACATACTGTTCAATCGACCATCAGTCAAATCATCTCTAAACATGCAAGGTATGTTGTTGGCAGGGTCTGTGGCCATGAAAAAACAAAAATACCACCAAAACACAGCTGGAAATAAGAAAAAAAATGACAAAAAGGCCACAGATCCAAAAAGTATCACAAGTTTTAATAAAATCCATAGCGCTTTGGCTAACAAAGCCTTGTGAGAGTAAAAAAACTACATTTTAGACAAACTTTAAATAGTTAATAAACATTAATAACAAGCAGTTAAACAATTATTCAATAACAATAATCAAATTGCATACTTCTAATTACATTCTTTATTGAGCCCAAAGGGCTCCAAAGTATTATATTTTTAAAATAAGAAGTTTCCTTTTTTAAAAGTTCTTTTAAACTTGTGCACTCAACTAAACATACCTCAACCTTTTCAAGAATACAACCCTTTCATTCTTCATGGTTAGAATGATGTAAAGTCATAAAATGACTACCCAAACGACTATTTTTATTTTTTATATCTCTGGTATTTTGATCTGATTTTGATAATCTGACTTTTTACTCTCAGAAGGCTTTGTTAGCCAAAGCAATAAGGATTTTATTAAAACTTGTAATACTTTTTGGCTCTGTGGCCCTGTGGCCTTTTTGCCATTTTTTTAATCTCCATAACTTATCTTGTATTGTGATTTATTTTCTCAGTAAATACCACATCAGTCTTGATGAACTGCTATCTTCTCTGTTAAATGAACACACACTCACTTTGATTTTCATAGTGGCGCATGACCTGGTCTTCTACAGTTTCAGGCTTACACAGTCTCACAGGCCCACACACACACACACACACACACACACACACACACACACACACACACACACACACACACACACACACACACACACACACACACACACACACACAATCTCTGATTTGTATTATGAGCTCTATTTTTTTACTGTAGCATTTTTCAAGATTTCTTTTTTAACCAATTGGAAATAAATGATGTACTTCCCTTTCTAGGTACAAGTGGATGATCAAGCACTGTACTTAATATCAATAATTTAATAACTCTTCATGAAGGGCTCATGCCAAGTTGAAAAGCTCAAGTAATAGCAAAGCCTATATTGGTCCAAAAAAAGGTATTACATAATGACAGTACTCCAGTGACATTGTATTTGCTGTTACCGGATTAACACATTTCTTAATTTTTTGCTTGAATTTATAATTTCATATGACATTGGTTTTATTTTTATGCAGGACTTTTGGTCAGCTATATGTAGTTACAGATACCCTGCTGACATCACAGGGCTTGAAACATTAGCAGGAACATTAATCATAACATATAGAGGTTTGGGAAAATTCTTCTTTTACTTGATTAATACACTTTGTGTAGCACTTTTGGCACAAATGTTGGTCTATTCCCTTTCTAAATAAACCTACAATCCTGCTCAACCTATTTTTTTTTCTGGTAATGAATTCCATATGTTTACAGTTCCCTCAGCATACCATATGGTTACCTTGCAGTTTCTACTTGAGTTAATAAGTTAGTCTGCCTATGCAGATTCAAGACTTTCTTACAAAACTTTATCTTTACTACCATATATACATAGATGAAGCCTGCCGCAGATGCTTGTAATTTAAAGACAATAGTCCGAACCTCTCTATTCTTTGTTACCAATCAAATAATTCCATTCCCACTAGTGTCTTAGTTATCACTTTCTGAATATGTCCTAGCTTCATGATTAGTTGTTTTGCAGCTGTATATAAAATACATTGTCATATACTAATTTTACTTGCTCAGACTACAATAAAGAGTCAAAAACTTTGCAGCTTCTTGGTTAAATCCATCGGTACATTCTTCCAAATACTGTTTAATTCTCTAGCCTGCAGTTTGTTTTATCATTTTACCACAAACTATTCTGCCTCATATTAATTGTATTTTTTATTTATTTAACATTTGTTTACCAGGAAAGTCTGACTTAGAACGAAGCCAATTTTCAGTGGAGGCCTGGGGAGAAATGCTCCAGATGCATGTCTTTGTAACATGGGAGGAAACCGAAGTACCTGGAGAAAACCCACATGAATACAGGAAGGACATGCAGGCTCCACACAGAAGGCATTTCAGCTTAGAATTGAACCAGAGAGCCTCTTGCTTTGAGGCGACAATGCTACCGTTGCACCACTGCGCCATCCATGTGTATGAGTCCATATGTAATGTGTCATGCATCTCTCCAAATTCACAGTCTTTGGTGTAATTTTTCAGCTCAGTAATGTATGCTCCTATAATATCATTAGGATATTCTCTCCTTGTAAAGAACAAATGGTAAATACATGGCAAGTTAATTTAGGCTCACAATAATTAGTGAACCTCTTTCTAATTGCTACTATTTTATCTTTATCCTCTTCCAGAAAAACAGAAGAGTAAAATAAATTACTTTTCAAAACAGCAAATTTTATAACATTGACCCAAGAACATTGAAAACCTGGAACATCAAAACCTAAACAAGAAACACAAAACCTGCTTTTCTGCAGGGGGTAAGTCCCACTGTGCTCCCACACACCCTGCCAAGTATATATACAAATTCTGAGATTGCACTGCAGTGGGGAAAGGAGCAAAACCTAAATCCCCACTGTACAATGATCCTGCACAATGAAGGTCTTTCTTGTTTGATGCTTCAGATTTTCAGTGTTCCCAGTTCAACGTTATATCATTAGCTGTTTATAGCATTCAGTGTTTAGATTGGTATAATATTGTGTGCATATATATATATATATATATATATATATTATATATATATATATATATATATATATATATATATATATATATATATATATTGTAGAAGTGTACAGCAGGTGTACAGGTGATAAAGGATAATGAGGGAAATATACTTACAAGCAAGGAGAGTGTGCTAAGCAGATGGAAAGAGTACTTTGAGAGGTTGATGAATGAAGAGAATGAGAGGGAGAAAAGGTTGGATGATGTGGGGATAGTGAATCATGAAGTGCAATGGATTAGCAAGGAGGAAGTAAGGATAGCTATGAAGAGGATGAAGAATGGAAAAGCTGTTGGTCCAGATGACATACCTGTGGAAGCATGGAGGTGTTTAGGTGAAATGGCAGTGGAGTTTTTAACCAGATTGTTTAATGAAATTTTGGAAAGTGAGAGGATACCTGAGCAATGGAGAAAAAGTGTTTGGGTACCAATTTTTAAGAATAAGGGTGATGTGCAGAGCTGTAGTAACTACAGAGGGATTAAATTGATCAGTCACAGCATGAAGTTATTGGAAAGAGTAGTGGAAGCTAGGTTACGAAGGGACGTGATGATTAGTGATCAGCAGTATGATTTCATGCCGGGAAAGAGCACTACAGATGCGATGTTTGCTCTGAGAGTGTTGATGGAGAAGTACAGAGGAGGTCAGAAAGAGTTGCATTGTGTTTTTGTAGACTTAGAGAAAGCATATGACAGGGTGCCTAGAGAGGAGTTGTGGTATTGTATGAGGAAGTTGGGAGTGTCAGAGAAGTATGTAAGAGTGGTACAGGATATGTACAAGGGTAGTGTGACAGTGGTGATGTATGCGGTGGGAGTGACAGATGCATTTAAGGTGGAGGTGGGATTACATCAAAGATCAGCTCTGAGCCCTTTCTTATTTGCAATGGTGATGGACAGGTTGACAAATGAGATCAGACAGGAGTTCCTGTGACTATGATGTTTGCAGATGACATTGTGATCTGTAGTCAGAGTAGGGAGTGGGTGGTGGAGACCCTGGAGAGATGGAGATATGCTCTAGAGAGAAGAGGAATGAAGGTCAGCAGGACTAAGACAGAATATATGTGTGTGAATGAGAGGGAGAAAAGAGGAATGGTGAGGATGCAAGGAGTAGAGGTGTCAAAGGTAGATGAGTCTAAATACTTGGGATCAATAGTTCAGAGTAATGGTGAGTTTGGAAGAGAGGTGAAGAAGAGAGTACAGGCAGGATGGAGTGGGTGAAGAAGAGTGTCAGGAGTGATTTGTGACAGATGAGTACCAGTAAGAGTGAAAGGTTAGGTCTACAAGAGGGTAGTGAGACCAGCTATGTTATATGGGTTGGAGACAGTGGCATTAACAAAAAGGCAGGAGTTAGAGCTGGATGTGGCAGAGTTAAAGATGTTAAGATTTGCCCTGGGTGTGATGAGGGTGGACAGGATTAGGAATAAGTATATTAGAGGGTCAGCCCAGGTTGGAAGGTTTGGAGACAAAGCCAGAGAGGCAAGATTACATTGGTTTGGACATGTGCTGAGGAGGGATGCTGATTATATTGGGAAAAAGATGTTAAGGATGAAGCTACCAGGTAACAGGAAAAGAGGAAGGCCTAAGATAAGGTTTATGGATGTGGTGAGAGAGGACATGCAGGTGGTTGGTGTGACAGAGCAAGATGCAGAGGATAGGAAGAAATGGAAACAGATGATCTGCTGTGGTGACCCCTAACGGGAACAGCTGAAAGAAGATGATGATTGTAGAAGTGTACAGAAAGGTCAAATCAAATACCGATAGAAAATCAGAAGAGTAAGATGAAAATACTTTTTCTTCTTTGTAGCACACAGGGTCTGATTAAAGGGAAAGACTAGAATTTTTTGATTAACAAAACATTAAACTAATGTATAAGTGAAGTTTTTTTTTCGCTTGCATCTGAAAACTAAGCTTAAAACCCTTACATTTGTTCAAACTCAGAACTGTAGCTCCAGGGTCCATTTAAATGTCTATGTTTAAGAGCAATTGTTAACAATTCTGTTGTTAGTGTCAATGACCTAACCTTATTCTCTGTTTCTCTTAGCCTTTGCGATGTAACAGTTGATGAGCCAACCATGGGAAAGTAATTGCAAGGTTTCATAGAAAAGCAAACCAAAACAAGTTCAAGCACAAAGCAAATGGAATAATTGCTACTTTTAATGTATGTGGCACTTTTAGTGCTGGATTTCAGTGAAGGATAATCTCTTTTTGGAAAGAAAAACTTGACACTTGGGTGGGTTTGCGTTTAACAAAGCAAGAAGTTCTCAGAAAGTTAAATGAGACTCATAGACTTACCTCTCAACTGTACAGATTTTCTCAGAATGTCCAGATTTTTATCTCATATTTTTAGTCTGTTTTTCCATTAAATTGTGTTTTTCTGGCTAATTAGTGATCTGGCTAATTAGTGATAAATCATTAAAGACTGAAGTTAGAAAATAATGACAGGCATTTGAGTTTCAGACCTCATACCCTTCAGAAAATTCATACTAATGTAAAACCTGTTATTCTGTCAACTTTCTGAGTTTGTAAGAGCAATATTTTAAAATCGTCCCTATTTTTGGGCCCCTATTTTTGGGCCTTTGTCCCACTTTTATTTATGGCTTTGTCCAGATTTCTTGCTCTAAGAGGTTGAGAGGTATGCGTCATAGACTCATTAGGACAATCAGAATTGCGATGCCCAAAATATTACAGTTGGATATCCTGGATATCCTGCAAAAAGCTTTTCAGTCAGAATATCTATATAACAAATGACAGAATTAAGGGGACTTCTGAAACTTATAGGCAGCACAGTCTAGCAGAATTAATATCATGGGTTCTATCAAGATTACTATGTTGAGGAGTGCATGTCAGGATTAAGAGGTAAGTAACCCCCATCAGGATTTGCAGAGTTTAGACAGTCAGGAAACTCAAAACAGATTTAAAGTAAACATGATGACCCAGTACATGAACAAATATCCATCTGCATATAACTAATCGCAGCTTGTGAAATTGTAATCTGAATTTATTTTTCAGTGCACTCATTGGCACTTCTTCATTCCATTACATTTGTTGTTATCCATCTAAATTATTAACTGTGGAATCATTCAGAGCCTTTTGTTCTTGTGATAAATGTTTAGCAAAAAAAGTAAGATAAACTTTGTGAGATCACAACTGCTCTTAAGAAGAGAGGGCAGGCAGCAGTTGTTGAGTTCTATGGTACCTAAAACAAGTTATGTAGTGGAAGAACAGAACTCCACAGGCTAACTAAACATACTACTGCTACTACTACTAATAATAATTATAATTTATTATTTATTTGCAGTTTGTTAACCAGGGAAGTCCATTGGGCCGTAATGAGCCTGTTTTCAGTTGAGGCTCAGGCAGAAAAGCTGAACAGTGATACAGAAGTTGCACAGTACAAAGACAGTAGAATCTTAAAATAGAGTTATACAGTTACAATACTGGGTGTTTAACACATTGTAACATGTATATAAATTGAAAAGCACATGGAAAGTAATATCATACATTGGCAAGTTACAGATCAAGTTTTAGAAATTAGCCGTTTATAAAGATAGTTTTTATTATTATTATTATTATTATTATTATTATTATTACATTTCATATTACAAATTCACTGGTATCCCACCTCCAAGAACTGCAATGGTCCAACTAGCCACAAAATCATTTGCTACTACTGCCTCTGCACTCCCAGTTCAGAACCCAAGCGAATTAGCTGTGAACATCTCTGACAAAATTAAGAAATAACAGTAGCAAAGGCCATTAGAACAGCTATTTACAGAGATATACTGAAATTTATGAACATGTCAGTCTTGCTGTTTTTTTATATTCAACTAGGGAAAGTAAAAGTTTCCCCACATGAATATTTACGTCAATTATATTTTCAGGAACGATATTTCTAAAGTTAAACAGCCAGAATTGGAGAAAGAAGCATTTGTAGCAAATCTAAAGAACATCTGTCCACGTCTGTGGTTACGAGATCATGTGACTAATTTTCCTCAATGAGTTTAAGAAGGCAACTGAGGACAGTTTAGATAAGTGACAGTGGAGAAAACTGAAGGTTAAACAGTTAATGTCCAGTTTAAATCAAATTATTCTGATATGAAACACTTGTGGGGCTATATGGTTATGAACTGCCTGAAGTGCTGAAGAGTACTTAACTTATTTTATTTTCTATCATTTTTGGCATCATTAGAATTGACTTTCTTCTGCTAGACACTGTCCTAGTAATAGGCATTTCCACTGTTTGCTGCAGTATTCTTTTCCTCAACATACTGTTTAGCTGACAGTTCATCATTCAAAGTAACTGCAGGAGCAGTGATGATTGGGAGTTACCATACTGGGAATAATTCTGGCTGGGAAATAAACAGATCGAATGTAACAAGCCTGCGGCCTCAGCATGTTTATTAAGTCAATGACTTCTTTCATCAATTCACTGGCTTCTTGTTAAACCAAATGCTCGTTCTGATTATGCTGTCTGACTTCATTTAAAACACATTACAATTATAAGTAATAACTAATGTTCACTGACTGGGACTAAGTAAGAAGAGGGAATGGATTTTAAAATGAAAGTCTTAACGGAATTAGTAAAGCTGTAGAGTTGCTTTCTTCTATGTTAAAATATATTCCTTCTCACGTATGTATAGTCACTGTCTTCTTTTCCTTGGCAGAATTTAAATTCTTCATCCTTGCCCTGAAGACCTGCTGGAGCAAACAGGTCAGTTTCTTGTGGTGCTATACAAATAGCCATTTAAACCTACTGTGCATTCTCTACCCCACTATTTTGCAAAGATACAGTTGTAAGGGTACATCATACATTGTGTGGATGAAACAGCCAAGAGGTCTGGATCCTTCCTTTACTTCTTCAGACATTACAGGCTTACAGCAGCTGTCCTGTTGCTTGCAGCTTGCTTGCAGTTCAGTTTAAGTTAACTCTCAAATTTCCACATTAGTATTCTGCCTGCATATTGTAAGGGGGTTATAGAAAAGGGAAAAAAAAAAGGATATATGCTGTTTTGGCCATATAAAGAGACCCCCAGCTTTCCTTCAACTAATATCTTGCAGATTAATGTCTTAGGCAGATGATCATATTAAACTAAATAGACCAAATAATGTAAATGGCAAATGGAGTAACTGCAGATAGTGAGACTGCAAGCCATGGACAAAGTGTAATAAACTCCAAGATTGCAAAAAGAAGTATTTTATGTCATTTTTGCTTAAGGGGAAATGTTAAAGATGGCATCAGAATGCAAGAAGGGAAACTTAAGCAGTATCATTTGTCTTCCCTGAATTACTTTTCATCATCTCTTACATTATTCTGGATTCTGTCAGAGCTGATCCTTCATGAATATGTACACAATTCAAGTAAGTGCATAGCTGCAAAATGCTTGATACAGATAATTTTAGAGTGTCTGTGGAGTGAGTTTCCTGAAGTGAGTTGGTAGCAGTTTGTGTGCAATTTGACAAATATTCAAAGCTTCTTTTAGGGTTATGCCTCCTGTTAGAAAAGTCAGGAAAAAAATCATAAAAATGTACATCTCCAGCATTTGTTAAGAAAAAGGCCATTCTGCAATGCTTTTAAAATAATTACATTTCATTAGTCCATGTCTAGTTTTACATTTATGACTTTTAGATGTGCTGTTAGGGAACTCATACCTCTGTGGTATAATGGATAAGGCACTGACCTCCTGAAACAAGGACTGTGGGTTTGACTCCCATCTAGGGTAAAATAGTTTTGGAGTGGGTTTGGCACATAGCTCTCAACCTCTCAGAGAAAATCAGGGACACTTTTAAAATATTAGTACTATTAACTTAAGACATTGACAAAATAAGAGAATATGAATTAATTTTCATCTTTTGAAGTTAAATAAGTCTATAACTCTTAATTATTGTCACTATTTACTAAGTGTAATTCACCACCTTTCCTCCAAATGTCATCGGTTTTAGGAGGGATTAAGAGGGACAAAGCTAAAATTTGTGTCAAAGTCAGGGACGTCCCTGAAAATCAGGGATATTTGGTTTGCCATAAAGGTTAAGGTCTTCTCATAGACACATGATACAGGATTTGATTCTGACTTAGAGTTACTGGCTAGGTTTAAAATAATATTTCAGTGCAGTTAAACTAATATTCACCTATCACCCTGATGATAGAACCCCAACACCTATTTAAAATTCATTGTTTCAATCAGAGTAATACATTTCAACTGCTCTTCCTTTTAGAACAGATGCACACTATGGTTTAAAAACTCAAAATTGCCAAATTCTGAAGCAGGAATAGTACTTGTCATTTCCAAGAATCCATAACAGCAACATTCAATTGCTAATCATAAAGAAAAACAGGCTGTGATCATGGAAAAGCTTGGTGGAGGAGCACAGCAGGCATACAAAACTAAACAGCAACACTGTTGCAAATGTAGCTGTGAGTAAGAAGAAATAAAATATAAGACTATAAGCTGCTCAACTCTCACCTCTATGAATATTTAGCAGATATTTTACCTCTGTTAATAGCAATACAGGTGCACAGCAATTAAATAACTTGTATGATTTTGCTTATCAAGGAAGAAAGAAAAATGCCTTTTGGATGATCATGGGTCATGTAATATGCACTGCCCCCCAACACACACACACACACACACACACACACACACACACACACACACACACACACATGACCTTTTACAGCAGCAACTAGATCTCATCTGGACTGTCCTCTACCACTGACTTCATAGCATCATAGCAACTATTGGTAAAGCTGCTTTTCTTCTTATAAGAAAACATCATATCCAAGAGGATAAGCATCAGTCGAAACCAGGAGGAAGAACCATGAAATCAAAACCTGACAGGTAGACCTCTACAGAAGATGATACTTGGGTAGTAAGTTGGACTCCATGATCAGAAATACTCTAGTCAGAGAGCAGCAGAGTAAAAACAAGAGAAGAGATCAAGTAACTAATTCTTTAGTATAAGTGGGGAGGTATACCTCACACAGAATATTTGCTTTTAGGTAACTTGAGCAATCACAATTTATTGTAAAACTGTTCTTTTTTCCTGTCGTGTCTACCAGTGCAGCAAATTACAGGCCTTGCATTAATAGAATACTGCTTTCATGTTTTAATTTAGTTAAGTTAGCTTTCTTGACAAAAAAAGTGGAATAAAAATGAAGTTATCATGGATACAAGTATGAAAAATTCAGTTTGTTTAAACAAGTGCTTTGTATGTTCAATTAGTTTAATGTGACCTCTTTTTGGTCAGTATAATTCCAGGTTTTCCTTCATACTGGTTAGACAGGGTTTCACTGAAGCTGAGCAATAAAATCAACAGTACTTACAGACAACATATAGACAGGTGTAACTATGCTTTCAGAAACTTCTCAGGAATCTAACTTTCTCAAAAGCTAGTGGCCATGATATATATCTAAGGGCAGCTGCTTACCTGCCTGCTTCAGAAAATCTGCACCTTCCTTTTATGACACACCATCTGTTAAAAAACAACCCACCTGGTATGCAAGTAGCAGACAGAATACCACCAGAAGCAATGCATTTCACATTTACTATGACACACGTTTTACAGCATACATCTTTAGTTAAAGTATTTTGAACCTTGCTTGCTTTCTGATTGTTCTCTTGTTAAAACACTTTAAACTTCTGCAAGATATAAGCAAAAATATTTGTGAGTAATTTATTTATTCTTTGTTGGTCAGGTTAGTGGCCTATTTTTAGGGAGACCTGAGGTGGTACTATTAGTATTAGGGGAAATTTGTCAGGATATCTGGGAACTTCCCCTACTCACTGTTGTTGTGAGTGGGACCCATTTTGAACGAGCACTTCTTGATTCTTCTCCAGGTGCAGAGGCAGCCTGGAGAAACAGGGAGGCAGATGGAGACAGAAGGAGATAATGGAGTAGTGAGAGAAATGGAGGAGAAAGCCAATATCAAGACCAGAGAATGCATGCAGGATTCTAAGGAGTTGTTTTAAAGAAATCTGTTTGATGGAGATGAGTCGGCAAATGATGGATGTATAAATAAAACCCTCCAGTTTGGAGGGTGGTTGGATGATTTACTTAAAGAGCTAAGGATGCAGAGTGAGCCAGAAAATGATGGAGACATTTCCTGGGGGACATTATGGAGAACATACCAAAGGTGGAGACAACCCTGAAGAATAGCAGTAAGATGGAAAACAAACATATGCAGAGGAAGTAAAAGAAAGAAAAAGAGGAATAGCAGAAAAGAAATAAGCAAAAGAAAATGAAAAAAAAAACTGAAGTATGTGGTAAGGATTCAAAGCAAAGAAGACAAAGAAATGGACATGTATGAAGTGTGTGACAATTTAATAGCTCCTTTGGTTGTAAAAGCACATGAGATAAGAGCATTTATTCCTATTAACAAAGAGACATTTTGTGACATTATAGTTTGAGACTATTTTTCAATGGAAAGTTTTCTTGGAGAATATGAAAAAAGAAAGACTGCAACCCATAGAATCTTTATTTGATAAAATCAATTAACAATAAATCAAAAAAGAAAATGAATGTACAATTTTAAACAGAGGTGGAAAGAGAGACTTTGAAATGACATTTAAAGCCCTTATGTAAAGAAGTACTGGACACTGCAAATGTTTATGATAAAAGGGGTTTATGGACTGCTGGATGGCATTGTAATATTCTGTTAAAATAGAAAGACAAAAAATTATACATATACCAAGCAAGATAAATATGGAGGGGAACAGGGTGTCGTAAAATACTGGGGATAACCCAAAACTTGATTTTTTTATGGAAATGAAGGGCATTTGATAAATGACCATGATCAAATAAAATATTTTATTTGTGGGGAAATAGGACAAAATGTAAAACTGTGAACTGAAATCATACAAATGTAACAAAATTGGATATTTATGGATGGATTGTAAAAATGAAAATAAGAGTAAGAAAAAATAAAAATAAAGAGAAGAACATGAACAAAGAAAAGAAGTTTTAGAAGTACTAGAAAACAAAGAAAAATTAGATGAGAAAAACAATAAAGAGGACATAAAAATAGGCTCTGAAATAAGTCATGAAGAAGACATAAACTGGGAGATAGTAAAAGAAACAAGAATTATGTTCGTAAAATGGTAAAAAAAAAACTACAAAGGAAGAAAAGAAAGGAAATGGATGAAAAAGGATATATACAGTTAACAGGTGGGGGTGGTATAATGGTTAGGGCGCTTCACTCACAGACACAAGGTAAAATATTTGGTTCTCACTTTTGGGAGGGAAATTGGCTAGACTTAGAATGACCTATTAGGGCAGCTAGCCTAGTAATTAGCTATGAGCTTTTGTAACCATAAATCTAAGGAAAAGGAAAATGAATACTTCAGAGGGCTTTCTGTAAATGTGAATAGTATTAAATAAGAACAATAGGGATTTTGGAATGGTGTAATACATGTGATGTAGAATAGATATAATTATATTAGAAGGCAGAAGATGTTTAGCAAATGAAAAAAGATTACAGACAGAGAAACCATGGGTAGAAAGATAATCTGGAATATGGGAAATGAGAGATGTCCTGGAATATATTCTGTAGAAATACAGTAAAGATATTAGATGTAACTTTAGTAAAACTGGAAAGATTAACCATTGTAGATTTAAAATGGAAATAACAAGCATATAGAATTATAGCATTATAATTGCAAAGAATGAAAGAAAGATCTTATTTAATCAGATTTTAGACTATGTAGTGATACATATGGATGTTATAATAACAAGACACTTTAACTGTGATTTAAGAGACAAGCATAAAAAAGGAGATGGTATAAGAAAGGTGTTAGAAGTTATAAGATCTGGTAAGTTAAAAGTGTGGGACAGAAATTCATAGACTTATAAAAGGGGTATGTATAGAACTGAAATAGATTATTTTATAGTATCAGAAGGTTTAGTTATAGGAGAAGGGGATGTAGCTGAAACAGGGTTTTCTGATCATCTTGCAATATGGCTAGAGATAAAGGAAAACAAGAAATATATAAAAACAGGCAAAGGAATAAAAAATGATAAATGACAAAGAATGGAATGAAGAAAGAATGAGATTAGTAATACAGTTACGGAAAGATCATATTACTATGAAAACATTTAATAAACACTGGTCTTAACGATGGATGATATTTAAGGAAAAACATTAAAATGTTTTTTACAGTGGGAATATGATGTGAGAAAACAGAGACAGAAAAATATAAAAGTTGGAAGATTTAGAACATAATGATAGAAATCACTTTGACAAAGAAAAAAAAATACATGAAAGAAATCAAGAAAAAATACAAGAAGTATCATATAAGCAAAGATATTTTTATAAGGTAAAAAAGAAGAAGTATCAAGTTACTTTAGCAGATCTGTAAAGGGAGATGGTAATGTAATGAGAAAAATAAAAATGTAAAAGGAGAAATAGAACTCAGGAAAATATTATCAATAGTCTAGTACAATGTGTACAAGAAATGTTTAAAGAAAAAAAGAAACTAGTGAAAAAACATGGAAAGTAGAAAAAAGTTAATATAAAAAGAAAATAAGGCATTGGAAAAGGAGATTTCTTTATACGAGTTAGATAAAGTATTAGGAGAAGTAAAAACAGATTTGACTGCAGGACCAGATAAAATACTGTACACGTATTAAAATTTAAGAGATTAACAAACAATATTTTTTAAATATTTTAAATGAATAGCTAAATGAAGATTTTATGTATAAAGAATTATGTAGTAGAATACTTAAATTCATATGGAGGAAGGAAGATAGAAGTCAATTAAAAACTGGAGACCAAAGTATTGAATAATAAAAATTATAAGATCTTTATGAAAATAATACAAAAGATATTTGAAGCTAAAATGGAACAATTATGGAAAATTGTATAAATAATATAAAGGGGAAGGGTTGTTAAGAATTATTAATGACAGAAATTGTGGATGATATTAGGAGTAGAAAAGAAAAAAATCATGATTGAAGACCTTAATAAAGCATTTGATACAACTGGACATGAAATCTTATCTGGTCTAATGAAAGAATATAATGTATGTTAGAAATTTAGGAAATTATGTATGTCAGCATATAGCAATAATAAAGAAAAAAAAACAGCAACCAGACTGCAACTGGAGCAGGTTACAAATTACTCAAATATTACAAGGCTTTGTGCTTTCTCAAGTATGCTTTTTACTGGTACTCCCTTGATGCTGAGTAGAGATATTTGCAGATCAAGAACAGTGCCTTGAGAGCATCCATTTGTATTTAAACCCTGCTGCGAAACAGTGTTGTAGTTGTTGCAGGACTGTGAACTATTACTACTGCCAGATTTGAACCTTAATCATGTATTACAAAGACATGCATCAACAGCATTTTTCCCTGGGCCTCCTTTGAAAATTGGCTTTGTTCCAAGTCGAACTTTCTCAGTTAACAAATGTTAAATAAATAAATAAAATAAATAAATATTACTGCAGTTTCCATAAACAGTACAACTGGTCAATTTCTGCATAGTCCTTTGCCATAATGTGCATAAGAAGTTCACTGGTGAGATAATTGTCTCTGCTCCAGTTTGTGCTTCGTGCTTTTATATTTTGCTTATCACTTACCTGCTTAAAGTTGGATTTTGTATCTTCTCTGTCTTCCGCTAACACATTAAACTAAATGCCTCTATAGATAGCCTGCTATTTCTGGCACAGAGCTACCCCACCTAAGGTCTTTTATACAAGACTGGGAGAGGTGTGAGGGTGTGAAATTGTGAGTAACTAGCTTTCTATCAAAAAGGAAAGAGAATTAAATTGTTTTAATTATTTCAATTCTGCTTAAATATTTAAGTTGCACTTACAGTGACCTGTGTGGTAATACTTTTTGTACTTTTCTGCTCTGTTCCGTGTTTTAGTTATCTGTGTGCATTTTTAGTTTGTGCTGGGACCATAGGCTTGCATTTCAGTTAGTAGTTGTGGGAAGACTGTGTTTCTGCATCACTCTGCACTAGTAGAATTACTTGTAAAAGCTATCTGTTTGTATTTTAAACCCTGCTGGGCCATAGACTTGTAGTTTAATTCACAGTCGTGGCAGGACTGTATACTAGTACTGCCAGATTTGAGCCTTAGTAATTTATTACTGCACTTTTTCATAAACAGTGATTCTGGTATTCTGTGTCTGTTCCATCCTCCATTAACAGATTAAGCTAAAGTTTCTGAAAGAGTTCCAATATAGCCATTATTTGTTTAGAAGCTAGCCTGCTTGTTTCTTAAAAATTTTCTCAACTCTTGTCATCTTTTTGCTGTTGTGGCTTTATAAGGCTGTGTCTCTTGCCTCCACCCCTTATTGTAATCTGATTTCCAAAGTATCTCCCTCCACTCTTTCATTGCTACTGTCTGTTGCAAAAAAACTATTTCTGTACTCTTCCCACCCATTGTTTTCCATAGCTCCATGATACTGAGTGTTCACCCAGCAAATCAGTATTGCTTTTTGAGTATACCTCCTTTATTACATAGTGTCTCCTGTTCAGTTTCCTAGAACTCAGCAAAGCTTGGCGTCCTAGCCTGCATTCCAGAAGTGTTTTAATTGTATCCAGTGCCATCCAGGCAAAGTTACTTAACTCTGATTGTTAAATCTTACTTGCTTAACTCATTACAGGCAGGTGATGTCTGTAGGTGCTTCTGAAGTTACATCTTACTGAGGCCTCTAGGCATCAAATACTGTTTGTTCGTATTTGCATTAATCATTTTAAAACAATTCTTCATACAAAATATTTAAATATTTCATCTGAAAGCTTACACAATGGCAATCATAACTCTATCGATATTTGACCTCTGTCTGATGCAGGTAAAGAGATATTAACTGCTGTTCATATGTATTTATATTGTCATAAATGTTATGTTTCTCTAAATATCTCCACAAGCAAGTAGCACAGACAGAACTGCTAAGCCTCTTATGAAAGCTCTCAGCTGGATGAACAAAATTATATTGACAGTATGTGTGCAACTTGAGAGGTTTCTGAGATATTGTAAATTGTTTACAAAATATTACAAACTTAATAGTTATCATATTTACCATGACTTATAAAATTCAGTTTAAGATCTAAAATCTAAAGAATACTACAACTATAAAAGTAGCTTAGGCTGAAGAATTTGCCCCATCACATTTCTTTAGTAACCACTATGGTTTCAGTGATACAAACATTTGTTTGAAATGTGAGGATGTAATTTGATTCTATCAAAAGACTTGGGCTCTGCCAATTTGAAATTACATTGCAAACTTGAAGAGCTCCTTTTAGACAGGTAAAACGTAAGTTACCTACTTTCACATCTAACTACTCTAGTGCACACTGCAGTGTTTAGAATAAACCATTTTTTCATCTTTTCTTTAAGCATCTATTGCATGACCACATTCTGCCTCTCAGTAGTCATCTTGGGATTAGTGCTTCTGTTTTCTCCCGGTGAGAGAAGGAGTGCAGTTACATTATTTTCTGGAGACTGCTGATCACCAGAAAGCTTAATAACTGTTTTATACGTGACAGCTTAGAATCTGTGCTTATATTCTGATCCTGGTGAGAGTAGGAGCAGAGTGCATTGATTTCTGACTCTTTCTGGTTGGAGAGTGAGTGTCTGTGCTTAACAGGGTCTATATTATATTCTCGAAAGCCAACAATGTCAATTCTGACATTGTCGACACGAGAATATCGAATGCTCAGAATCTCGAGTGTGTAAACGGAAATCTCGGTAAGGGGAGATTTCCGTTAACTGCAATGTAGTGCGGTCTTGGAGTTGGTATATTTAAGTAGAATGGGGTGTGGTTGGTGCCCCCCCTGCTTAAACCCATTAGGGTAATTCTTTTTTTGTCTTTTTATAAGTTCGATGTTTGAAGACATTGACCATATGGTGTCGACCATATGTTGTTCGATGTTTTCAACCGTCAATCTTATAATATAGACCCGATTAACATACCTGATTGGTCTGGTTGCTATTTGAGGTATCTTCCAGAAAAAGGCTACAAGCCTGCAGACCCTTGCATCATCTGGGAAAGACTGTGGATCATTAAACAGGCCATGGCCTGCTTCTCTTCTTGGGATTGGTGCTAAAACTAGCTAGTTTTAGCTAGAACTAGCCAGTTGTTTTTAATTTCAGCACTCAAAACTGTTTTCTTGTGCTCAGCACTTGCTCAGAACTCATTGTAAACACTAAATAAACTACAAATTACTACAGCACTCAACTTTCCTCACTTGTCAAGAGGAAAACAGTTCTTACTACTTAACTCATTACAGCCGAGTGACGTCTCCAGGTGTTTCTGCAGTTACCTCCTACTGCGCCTCTAGGCGTCAAATATTGCTTGTTCATATTTGCATTAATAATTCCAAAACCATGTTACATAAAAGGTATCAGAAAATTTTATCTTGAAGCATACATGATGGCAAACACAATTGTATTGATATATCTTCTCTGTCAATGGGTATTTGTTAAAAATATAAGGTGAAAACTTTATTTTTTAAATGCTGAAGCCACGCCCACTGGGAGTTAAAGGTACATGCTCAAAAGAGCTCTACTGGAGGGAATGAGCTAAATTAATAAGCACCTATCCAGGCATGTCCATGGGTCAGCTCCTGCTGTTTTCTCCTGTCCACCTGATGAATCTGGGCATCTTGGGACAATGTAGCAATTGCCTCATGTATACTGACAACCCTCTCCTCCTACCACCCTACACTACAACCTGTGAGAGATGCACTTATATACCCAAACAGTGTAAGCCAAGCTCTCTCCATACAAGTCTGGACTAGACAGTCAAGAGGAGAAGGTTAACACCTGCACCACACTCAACACATAGTCCTTCAAAACTCACACTACCAAAACCCACACATAGAAACACAAAGCACACACCCACATTCACAGAGGCTCTCAATAAAAATCTGCCCAAGCAACAGAGACCTCCCAAGCCGAAACGCAGACAACCAACCTCCCAACACAACCCAAATGACACATAGCCCACAAAATCAGTGTGCCACTCAACCTCAGCTCATAAGTTAAAACAACATACCCAACACACTACTCATAGGTGACTCTATAGTAAGGCACACTGATGACCCACTCACCAGGCTAAACGAGGAGAAAGTTACTGTCAGCTGCCTGTCGGGTGCCAGGATCTGCCACATAATGCATGAACTCAGGTCACTCCACAACAAGTACAAATATGACTCTGTCATTGTCCATGTTGATGTAAATGACCTGAGATGTACCTCTCTGGCCTACATGAAAAGAGACATGGAGGAGATCTCAGATCTTGTAGCCCAAGTAGATATGATCCTAGCCCTGAGTAGCATCCTGCCATTGGCCAGAATGATACTACAGTACAAGGACCAAATGATTGACTTCAACAATTGGCTAAGCTTCTGGTGTCATTCTAAGGGGATCCAGTATCTGTCTGCCTGGGACGACATGGTTGACAGACCGCGATACTTTGCCAGAGATGGCCTGCACCTGTCACCCCTGGGATTCTGGATACTGGCTAAGGCACTTGCCACCCTTATAGTGCCTTTTTTTAGGCAAGGTTCAAATGCTAAATTCACCACCATAACAGGCACAAGCAAGCAAACTCTGAGGGTAATGCTACTCAATGCTAGAAGTCTAAATCTCAAAATCCACTCACTCATTGCACTCCTTTAAATGGAGAGCATTGACTTCAGTGCAGTGACAGAGACCTGGTTCAAGCCTCCAGAAAGCACCCCTGCATTACCAGGCTATAATTCATACCACACCTTTTGGCCACCTAACCTGGACCGAAATACTAAAGCCATAGGCGTGTCCATATTCATTAAGGATATCCACACCTCCAGGCTAGCTGCTCAACATGATGCACCTGAAATTATTCAAGTGTAACTAACACTAGGCAAGACTGCAATCCAGGTTGTAGCTCATTACAAATCCCCCACCATGCCCCAGGATTCCCACTCTTCATTTCTTAAGATACTGGAAAATATTAAGGTACAAGCCAATACCTTAATTATGGGCGATTTCAACTACCTTGCCGGCAACTGGGAAAACTACTCATGTACCAATTCATTCGCTCAACATTTTCTGGAATTCATACATTTTAGCACCTTGGATCAGCTTGTCCACACCCCCACCAGGGGCAGCAATATCCTAGACCTGGTCATTACCAATCTGTGTAACCGGTGTTCCATGCCAGAGGTCAACTCCACGCTGGTCAGATCCGACCACAAGCTAATCACCCTAGACATTCATACCCCCCCATTAAGGAAACCATTAAAAACTACTCCAAATCCAACTTCATGCTTCTTAAGACAGAAGTGGCAAATTTCGTGACACCCATGCAGATGGAAAATAGAGGTACAACTGCTGAATCTTACCAAATGCACTGTATAAGCACATACACGAGTGCATGGATCGTGCCATCCGCAACAGAACCAAGATGCTATCATCCAAAAAAAGGAAGCCAATCTGGTGGTCACCTGCTATAAACAAACTCTACAACAGAAGGAAGAAGCTGTTGCAAAAAAAGAGTAAAATCCCAAGATTGGAGGAACTCCCTGGTCAGCCTCAGCAAGAAGCTGAGATCCCTCATAAAATCCTCCAAAGACAGTTATGAAAATAAAATCACCACTGATTCCAAAGACAACCACAAAGCATTCTACATGTATGTCAAGAATCTCAATGGCAACACTCAGATCTGCTCTGAGCTACAGCACAATGGCACTAAATATACAGAACCAACCGATATTGCCAGCATCCTGGCAGATAGGTTCAGTGCTAACTTTACGCCCCTCTCACCCTCCAAAGGGCCTGTTTTAATAGCAGAAGAATGCAAAGCTCCTGTAATCATGGATGAAAAAGTAAAGACTGCGCTCTCCAAAGTTAAGAACACAGCATGCATGGGACCAGACAACATCCCAGGCTGCATACTGCACAAACTACAGAACAAACTAGCACCCCACCTAAGTACCATGTTCAATCATAGCCTCACCTCAGGCTATGTGCCTACTGAATGGCACACAATGATAGTTATTCCTATCCACAAAGGGGGTGTCAACATAGACCATGGAAACTACTGCCCCCTTAGCCTGACCAGCCTGGTCTGCAAGGCCATGGAATGTATCATCTTGGAGCTTATAAACAATAGACATAGGTAACCTCCAAATCTTGGACTCCACCCAGTTTGGGTTTGTAAATGGTAGATCATGTCTACTAAACCTGACTGACTTCTTTGAAGCAGTCACTAGAGCCATAGACAAGGACAAGGTAGTGCACACAGCCTATCTTGACCTTGCCAAGGGTTTTGATACCATCTTCTACTCTAGAAGTATAGATAAATTCACTAAACTGGGCATAAATCCCTATGTCACAAGATTGGTGGCCAACTGGCTCAATGACAGAACCCACAAAGTAAAAGTAGCCGACTCTAAGTCTGACTTCAGACAATTGACAAGTGGAGTACCACAGAGTTCAGTCCTGGGTCCTCTCCTGTTCAGCATCTACTTCTCTGAAGTGCAGGCCAACACAGAAGGTCTTTGGCTAACAAAGTTAGCAGATGACTACAAACTGGGAGCCATAGTAGAATCACCCAATGATGTAGACATTCTACAAAAGGGCCTCACAGAGACAGATGCTTGGTGTCAAAGTCATGGCCTCAAGCTCATTACTAAGAAGTGCATTGTCATCCCCTTTGGGAAAAACTCGGTACCCATGAACTACCACATAGGCGGTAGCTCACTAAACACTGAAAGTGTGATAAGAGACCTTATGACACAGGTGGACAGTATTCTCTCCTTTGATAGACACATCACCACAGTAGTCAGGAAATCCTTCTACATGGCACACCTCATCACAAAAGGGTTCTCCTCTAGAAAAAAATGAGGTCATTGTTCCTCTCTACTCATCCTTCATCAGACCCATTATAGAATACAATGCCCCGTTTGGCATGTATCTCACAAGACACCTACAACAATTGGAAAGGTCACCAAAATATCTCACTAAGAGGATTACGGGCCTCAAACAGATGCCATGCGCAGACCGTCTCAAAGAACTCTAGCTCTACTCCGTCACATATCGCCTATTCAGAGGCAATCTCTGCCTAACATACAAAGCTATGTCAAACCCAGACCTGCTGGACATGTTACATTTAATGAAATCCCAATCTCTCCAATCCACATGTCCCAGGGACCTAAACCTTGTCACCACAAAAAACAGAATATGCTGGAGTGATAGATCCCTGTCCCAGAGACTTCCCATACTCTGGAACAAACTACCCATTCATTTCAAGCAAAGCTCCTCATTGGCCCTCTTTAAGAAAAATCTTGATGACTGGTTGTGAAATAGAAAATTCACCCTGGGGATCACTTCTGTGGCACTGCTTGACAGGGGCACAGGAAAATAATTTTCTTGGGTGGCAAAAGCCAGGGAATCTTTTTGGCTAGGCTTATATAGGCCCCAGGGCCAATAGCCTAGTACCTACCTATGAACCTATGAATGAGTTAACTTATTCTAAGTGATTGTTACTCTTTCCTGCTTTTATGTGTGCATTTCACTGATTTTTTTTTTTTTTGGTAAAAAAAAAAAAAAAAAAAAAGGCTTTTCCTCTCACTTTTACTGCTATAAGACTGTCTTGAAATTGCCTTCTGTAAGGAATTTCCAGCTAGCCGTTTAATTGGTTTGTGGTAGCATTGTACTTGTGGGTCTCTTCTACTGTATTTTTACATTAGGAGGACTGGGTTTATTCCTCTTGTGGCAGGAGATGTTTGCTGGTCTATCTGCATTGGAAATACACAAAATGACTCATAGTGTAGTCATTTTATTGGCCAGAGGGCTCATTAGCTAGTTTTCTGTTTTTTCTGTGCTGCTATAAATTTTGCACATTTGCATGCATTACCGGTGACCTGTACAGTAGCAAACATCTAGAAAGCAAATTTTCTCTGTAGAACAGTCCATAAAACTCTACCCTGTAAGCAGCAGTATACAACAAATACCTTGTGCATTGGCAAGCTTAGAGTAGCTAGCTAGGCAATACTACAGATCTAGTAGAATTCAACGTTATGTAAATATTAAAGTTAGTAGAATATAATACTGTTTAGGATAATCTGCTCCAGGAAAGCACCCATATTATTATGTACCAACAAAGCACCTTTAATAGCCTTCTAACCCCAATACACCACCCCCTTGTAAATCACCAATTAAAGGTCTGGACAGTTTCGTTATGCAATTTCCTAACTTCTCTGCAGTCAGTTTTATGGATATGGGCATCTTGAGACAATGTAGCAATTGCCTAATGTTTATTGACAACCAATTAATGCTTAAAGATGTAGGCACAGATTGTCAGAGGTGTACTTAAACAATGACACTGGAAATAAAACTCTCACATACAACTTACAAGTGCATATTAGGTTGTCAAAACCACACAAACAACATCTACCTCACATAGCACACAGCACACACATAGACTAATGTACGTTGAGACACTTATAATCAATCTTCCCAAACAACAAAGGTCAACTAGACAGTCTGTTGTCAAAGCTATGCCTCACCAATCCCAAAGGCACTCAGTAAAAACAATACCTGACCCCATACATACTGTCAAGTCTCAGTGGAGTCCCAAACACACTTCTCAGGACTCTCTTCATTGGGGACTCCATTGTAAGTTATACTGATGCCCCTCTAGCTAGGCTGAACAAGGAAAAGAGAACTGTTATTTAGTTATTTGGAGTTGGGATCTGCCAATTCACATACTCACTCAAGTTATTATGCTACAGGTACCAGTATAATTCCATGTAGGTGTAAATGACCTGAGATGTACCTCCCTGAACTATATGAAGAGAGACATTATGGAGATGTCAGTTTATGTGTCTCAGGCTGGCACTGAGCAGCATATTACCATCATTGAGGATGATGCCACAATATGAGCAGAAATAATTTATTTCAACAACTGGATGCCTTTCTGGTGTTATTCTAAGGGGATCTAATATTTATCAATTTAGGAGGACATGTTTAACAGACTACAGTGCTTTGCCAGTGATGGTCTGCACCTTTCTCTGCTAGGCTTTCAAATACTGGCTAAAACTTTATCCATCCACATAGTGCCTTTTTAGGCAATGTCAAATGAACAAACCTACCAACATAGCAAAATCAACTCAACTAAACCTCAAGGTGTTACTGCTCAATGCCAGGAGCCTAAAAAAAAAGAACTACACTCCCTTTAAGCCCTCCACCCATTTGAGAATATAGTTATAGTCATCTGTGCAGTTACTGAGGCATGGTTTAAAGCAGCAGAGAGTACCTCGTCAGTGCAAAAGTTTAGTGCCTTCCACACTTTTAGACCAGTAACTGCACAGATAAGAGCACAAGTTGGAGGTGTCTCAATATACATCAGTAACAAGTGTACCTCTAGGATGCTCAAACAGAATGATGTGCTGGAGTTCCTCCATGTGCAGGTCACCACAGACAAAATCCTGCACCATATCATAGCCAGCTGGGTCTATACCAGATTATCGACATTTGAAAATATTGAATTACATTTATTCGACATGAAAATGTCGAATGCTGAGTTTGCCAAATGACCAAAACATTGAATTCTTTCCATGGGAAAGAAATCAGTTCTCCGTTCTGTTACACCTGCCTTTTCCCCATCTGTAGTGTGTTCTTGGAGTTAGAATATATTAGTTAGGGGGGTGGGGGCGAAGCCCCCTACTTAAATACGTTAGTTTTTATGTCGTGTTGTCTGTTGGCCTTCAGATTTCTTTCCCTTGGAAAGAAATCGGTGTTTTGGCCGTTCGACAAACTCAGCATTTGACATTTTCGTGTCGAATAAATGTGCTTCAACATTTTGAAATGTTGATATTCTGATACAGACCCTAGCCAGTTATAGGTCATCCTCCATGTCCTAAGAAGCTCACAATGCATACTTGGATCTACTGGAGACACTTACTATCCAAACTAATACCCCTACTCATGGGAAACTTTAATGCCTCCTCTGTAGACTGGGAATCCTACATCTCCTCAAATGTACAGGCAAAGAGAATCCTGGACTTCGTAAATAGAAACACCCTTTATGAAATATTGAATACACCCATGAGTGGCTCCATCATAAAGAAACATTGTGATCACAACTATGGGAGAATTATTCACACCCCAATGTCTCACCCTCTCTGGTAAGGCCTGAACATAATGTTATCTTCTTCAAATTTAAAATTAACTCCTTAATCCCATTAAAACCAGTAACAGTTAGGAACTATTCCAAGGCAAATTGCATTTTATTAAATTATGGTTTGTCAAAATTCAATGCCCCTCCAAACCCCGAGAACATAATACCCTATGCTGACTTGCTCTCAGAAAATCTGTATGACCATGCCAGTGGCTGCAGAGATACTGCTGTGCCTACCACAAGTAAGCCCAGGACTAACCCCAGAAACAAACTGCCCTGGTGACATCCCAAATTAAATAAGATATATGACAAAAGGAAGTAAATTATGGCAAAAATCAAGAAGTATAATTCCCATAAAAATAAAAACTCTCTAATCAAAGTAAATAGACAACTAAGAGGGCTAATTAGGTCAAGCAAAGCCAACTCTGAGGCCTTCTGCAGTTATTTCATGAACCTGAAGGGCAGCAATGTGCTGAACTGATGGTTAATGGTGCCATATTCACCAAGCCTGGTGATATAATAAACCTAATAACAACACATAAAAACATATAAAAAAATATATAAACCACAAAGCCGTTAAATAATTGTGAACATTACTGGTGTTCTGGTACCTCGGCTAAGTATCTTCAGAGGAATAACTTTCATTACACCAGGCAGTCATATAAATACAAGACAATAGAAAAGTTCAATTAATCCATTATCTTAATACAAAATTTTAAAGTGCTAACAAGTTAATATCCAAATTCAGTCCTCTCGGTTTTAAAGTCCTGAAATTTAGCATGAACCCAGATTCTAATGGCAACAATTTATGTATAAAACTACCCCCAACCTCCAAATATTGTTTCGCCAAAACCGAAAAAAAGAGGTAATCTTTCCATCCATGCACTCTATGGAAGTGATCAGCAATAAGACTATTTAAATATTTATTTCTAATATCTCCAAGGTTTTTTGTCTTTACGAGATGTTAAAAAATTATTAAACAAATTATTTGTTCAACATCCTACAGAATAGATCACACTTTCCATGCCATACCCAAGTTGCATAACAATTTAAAAGAGCCTCCTGGTAGACCTATAGTATCTGGGTGTGCATCTTATTTGGAAAATGTGGTTTATGTATTTTTTTTATATAACAAACCTGTTAGCATACAAATTCTGTTCCAGCTTTACCCTTCTCTCATACCAACCATCCCCCAAAACATACCCCTAAACATAACCCCTCCAACTATAGCTAGGGAGCATGCACTGGCTGCATGCACTAAAGCCAAGAATATGACTTCAATGGGCCCAGCTAACATCCCAGCCTTTTGAACAGTCTAAAATATGATTTATCAGGACCCCTGGAGTCATTACTTAGCTATATATTAAAACAGGCTTTGTGCCATGTGAATGGAGGACTGCAATGATCATCCCCTATCGTAAGAGAAGATCTTCAACAGATCCTGTAAACTACAGACCCATTAATCTGACTAGTCTTTTTTACAAAGCCATAGAAAGAATTATCATGGACATTATGAACAAGGACATAGGAAACCTCCAGACACTGGATCCATTTCAGTTTGACTTTGTCAAAGGAAGGTCATGCTTACTGAATCTGGTGCACTTCTTTGAAAAGGTTACTTAGGCAATGTATGTGGGGAATACAGTGCATGCTGCTTACCTAGATCTGGCTAAAGAATTTGATACAATACCTAATTGAGCACTGTCAACAAACTTATGGAACTAGACAAAAAACCCGTTGTAACACACTGGATAGCTAGCTGGCTCACTGATATGACCCAAGAGGTTAGAATCATGATGGCATCTCACAAACAGACTGGCCACCAGTGGAGTCCACCAGGACCAATGCCCGTTTCTCTTTGGCATTTACTTCTTGGAAGTCAAAGCCAATGTCAAAGGCCTCTGACTAATAAAGTTTGCAGATGACTGCAAACTGGGAGCAATCAATGAATCCCCCCAAGATGAGAACACCCTTCAGGAAGGTCTAACATACAAGAGCTTGCTGCTAAAGCCATTGTTAAAACTCAGTACTATGAATAGGTAGTCTGCCATCCCAACATCATCAATAAAACATGACTAAAAGTTGATTCACTAGTCAAGGGTCTGGAAACTCATGTAGATAGTAACTTAGCCTTTGACCAATGTGTATTCAAGGTAGTAAGAAAATCCTTCTGTGTTGCTCAACTTATAAACAAGGACATGGCATCTAGGTCCACATAGGTTATCATACTACTGTACTTGGCCCTCATTAGACTCACCATAGAGTTTAATGCCCCCTTTGATATGTGCCTGACCAGACACATGCAGCAACTGGAGCATCCACAAAGGTTTCCTACAAAAAGGAGGAGTAAACACAATGTTCTACACTGATCACCTCAAAGCTCTGTTTCTTTGTTCGGTATCATACAGACTTTTGATATGTGATCTTTGCTTGGCATGTAAGGCATGTCTGGACCCTGTTCATTCACTCCAATGAAGCTCAGGAAGTTTGTACTGTAACCTCCAATGTCTTTTCACAGAATCAAATTATGATATCACATTTCAAACAAATGTTCATATCTTCTGAACCATAAGGGTTATGAAAGAGGTATAAATGGCAAACTCTTCAGCACAAACTATTTTTATGGTGGTAGTATTCTTTAGGTTCTTGGTCTTAAACTGAATTTTATAAGTCACAGTAAACACACTAACTATTATATATGTAATATTTTGTAAACAACTTACAATATCTCAGCAACCACTCAAGTTACACACATGCTGTCAGCAGCATTTTATTCATCTGGCTGAGAACTTTCATATGAGGCTAAGTAGTTCTGTCTGTCTTACTTGATTGTTGAGATATTTAGAAACATGTGACAATTATATCTATATAAATTAATATCATAAAAACAACAGTTAATATCTATTTACCTGCACTAGACATAGGTCAAATGTTAATGCAGTTGAGCTTGCCATTGTGTAAGCTTTAAGATGAAATATTTTAAAATCTTGTACATAGCATGGTTTTGGAATTCTTCATGCAAATATGAAAAAGCAATATTTGACACCTGGAGTCATCAGTGGGAGTTAAATGCAGATGCACGTGGAAACATCACTCAGATGTAACGAGTTTTAATGAACCTTCTAAATTTTGCTTGTGATATAAATAGGGCACCTTGGAAAAATAGATATGTTTCTCAGAGAATTCTCATTCTGTGGAACAGGCTGCTCATCCACGTGAAGCAGAGTTCCTCCCAGCGTTCCTCCCTATCCCTATTTAAGTGCAACTTGGACTAATGGATAGGTAATCAGAAATGCACCCTCTGATCTTATGCTTATGTGTCTGGTGGCTAGAGGCAGCCATTAAATCACCCCCTATATAAATCAAATTTGTGGGTCACATTTTGGGTGCACGGTTAGGCTTACAAGGGTCCTAGTATACACCTATGAACCTATGAGAGTATATGCACATGTGAGAGATTCTCCAGATACCTATTTTGGCTTAAGAGTTTCCAGCTTCAGACTGACCACAAGCCATTGCTTCCACTGATTAATTCCCATGAGCTAGACAAAGTGTTACCGTGAGGTATAAAGATTGTTAATAACACTGAGAATGTTCAATGTCAGAACAGTCTATGTGCATTGACAACAGTTAGATGTTGCAGATGTGTTATCTAGAAATCCTATACATGACCAACTTTGCCAGATAGGGAAGAAGACAATGGTCTCTCTGTGCACACATACCACAATAACAACCAGTCCTGTGACTATCAAGAGATTAAACAAGCTACAAGAAATGACCAAGAATTACAAGTTGTTATTCAATATGTTCAAGCTGTATGGCCAAATAACAGGACACACACACACACACACACACACACACACACACAAAAAACAATGTGCTGATGTGCTATGCCATATACATGAAGGTCTTTTAGGTCTCACAACATGTCGAGATAGAGCCAAAATGTCAGGTGGTCAAACATCAAGCAAAATATTGCAAAGCTTGTGTCAAAGTACAAATTCTAAGTTGACCCTAAACCATCCCAAGAAAGCGCCATTAATACCAAAGGCCTTACCACAAGCTTTTTGGCAAAAGATAGCTGCTGATCTGTGTGAGTTTGAAGGCAAAAACAGTATCACGATTGTGGACTATTATTCTTTTTTTAAAAACTTTATTGAATTATCACTTGTGACATAGGCAAACTTCTGTTTATAAAAAAGTAACCAAACCATATTAACAAGGTTACTTTTACAAACATTATACATCACATATATTGTTCTATACAATATAATCAATCTAACATTACATACATTGTTCAATTCCTGCCCTCTCTTAAATCTCATTCCTCCTCCAAAATACTTTTCTGCATATATTGTTCCAAGAATTTCCTTTTTTTTCTATGTAATTTATTCCTACCCTTTTCTAAAGATCCCATTTCCTACTGTTTATTTTTGTTCCAATATTCACTACTTTAAATATGGTTGAATTAGACTTTGATTTTGATTTTCATGTAACTGCTTTTAGGTAGCCACCAGAATCAAACTTAACAAGGCCTTACAATATCTAGGGAATTCAAATCCCGTATTCCAGATAAACAAATCATTTCCTTAGTACATTTGCTCACTCTGCATTCCTGATTCTGCCAAACTATCACACTACCAAAACATATGTTCACATTTACCTCATTTTCCCTATTATACTTCTAACATTTGCCATCTACCTGAGGAAAAAGTCTTTGGACTCTACACATGGTTTAAAAGTACCCATGCAAACACTTCAGGCAAAAATCCTAAATTGTCTAGACTGTTGCATATCTGGGAGCCATACATATTTCCTGCCATTGTTTCTTTGTGAATTGCTTATCTGATCTATTTTTCCAATCTTTTCTGACCTCCTGTGATTGATTCCTATAGTTAATGTGGAATATTTTTTATGTCGTACTAATTATCTGTATTTTAACAACAGCTTCTGTTCCAGATTCAACTAAAAACTCAACTAGTGTAGGTCTTTTATTTATGGTTCCCCATCCCTTTCTCTTTGCCTATACTCTGAAATCAATTCCTGATAGAGAAGTCAATCTCTAGCCTGCAGTCCAAATTGTCTTCTTGGCCTCTCCCCATTCTATTATCGTTCCCTGTCTAATTATTTGTTTTCAATACCTTGGCTCCTTATCCAGCTTCCTCCAATTATCCCTATTGTCAGAATCTCCTTTCTCCATTCCTGTATTGGCTTAGTTCCTAGTGTACTTTCTGCTGCTTTATGACTATAATATTCTGTATGACTGTTGTTATTCTCTTAAGGAGCAGCATCCACAATCCCACTTTTTCCTTATTTCTTGGATTTCCCCAGCTTCATCATCATCCCTTTATTCTTTGAATTGTAGCTTTCTGCTTGCATTATGTATGAGCCTTAATTGTTTGGCTCTAAAATACTTGTTCAAAACAGGTAATCCAAAACATTCTTGTTCTGTTAGAAGGATCAACTTATCCCACTTGACTCTTGCCTTCTTCCCCTCCAATATAAAATCTTTCAACTCTTTATTAATTACTATCTTCAACTTCTTCTCTGGTTGATAAAAAGTATGCCTGACCAGTGTATAAAACTAAAGGGAAAAAAAAATTTTTTACTGCTTGCATTTTACTATTCATATTCATAGGCAAGAGCTTCCAGTTTCTCAGGTTCATAGGTTCATAGGTTGGTACTAGGCTATCGGCCCTAGGGCCTATACAAGACTAGCCATAACAATTCCCTGGCTATTTCTTCCCACAGTATTTACTTCCCTGGACCCCTGTCTAGCAAGGCAACTGATGTGATCCCTGGGGTGAATTTCCTATCTCCCATCCAATAATCAAGGTTCCTTTTGAAGACGGCCAAAGAGGTGCTCTGCTTGACATGTATGGGCAGTCTAGTCCAGAGTTTGGGGAGTCTCTGGGTCAGAATCCTACCCTCCAGCATGTTTTGTTCATTGTGATGACAATGTTTAGATTCCTGGAGTGTGTGTCTCTTAGTGATTGGGATTTCTTTAAGTGTAGCATGTCCAACAGCTCTGGGTTTGACATGGCCTTGTATGTTAAGCAGAGATCGCCTCTCAGTAGACGATATGCGACAGAGTATAGGTGGAGTTTTTTTAGACGGTCAGCATAGGGCATCTGCTTTAGGCCTGTGATTCTTTTAGTGAGGTATTTCTCTGGCCTTTACAGTTGTTTCAGATGTCTTGAGAGGTACATACCAAATGGGGCATTGTATTCTATAATGGGTCTAATGAGGGATGAGTACAGTGGGACAATGACCTCCTTTTTTCTGGATGAAAAGCCCTTAGAGATGAGGTGTGCCACATAGAAGGTTTTGTATTCTCTTTTGTTTAGTCTCTTCCCACATATCATTAGCTACCATAGCAGCAAACATTGAACCCATACTCCTAAATACTTCAGTTGATCATCTTCCCATAAATATGGCATTGCTGAACAAATTCATGTGTGGGTACATAGTCTACAGCTATAGCCTTTGTTTTATCTTCATTAATTTTATATCTTGAAAATAACCTGGAATTGTCTCAGAATGCTCCACAACACTAATATGTCCTTTTCTGGTTTTATCATGTACAAAATAATATCATCTAAAAATAGAGCCAACTTTTTTGACTACCATATCACTTATATCCTTGAGTTTCTGAGTCTGTTATTTTTTTTGTCAGTGGTTTATGAATATAATGCAAATAGCAAAGGGGAATGAGGACACTTGGTTCCTCTGTTCAGACACAACTTATCATAGAAGAACCCTCCCACTTTGAGTTTTGCCTCGGATACCTTATATATATTTCAAATTAACTTTATTATTGCATTAGGAAATGCAAATGCTTTCATTGTCCTACTCATAAAATCGCAGCTTACTCTGTTGAATGCTTCCTCTGCATCAAGAACCACCAGAAGCACTGGTATTTCCTTACAGTCTGCTTCCCTCTGGGTCATCATTGTTCTATTAACATTCTCAAATGTTTCCCACCCCGCCACAAAACTACACTGATCCACATGCATCAATTTTTGCAACACCTTTACCATTCTTTTAGCTGTCGTAGTCATAAACACTTTATAATCATGGTTTAAAACTGAAATGGGCTTATATGACACTGGATCTGAGGGGCTCTTTGCCATCTTTAGGTATTATAGCCACCACAGATTTTTTTTTGCTGGATATTGGTGCTTTCCCTCCTTTTAAAATACTGTTAAACAAAACCATCCAAATCTTTATCACTTTCTTCCCTTCTAGCTTTCAGAATACCATCTATTCTTGGAGACTTTCCTCCAGGTTGGTTATACATCACCATTCTTCTCTCATCTACTCCTATGTTAACTGTTAATTGTTGAGCCTTGTTGACCTCTTACCATAGCATGTTTAAGTCTTCCATATAAATTTCCATTTGTGCTTTTTCTTGATTTCTCTACTTCTCTGCATTATACACATTTTCATAAATTTTCTGAAATATCTCTAAACCCGCTAGAGGATATCTGGTTATTTTTTCTTGTCGTAGGTTCCCTAAGTCTGGGAAAAACCCTTTCTACTTTCTGTTGTCTAAGTCATTATGCCAACAGTTTTTGTGCTCTGTAATTATTCAAACAGTTGCTTAATAGCAATCTTTTTAAATTCATGTATATTATCCAGGTACTCCCTTATTTTTCTCTTTAGCACGCTACATTTGTGCCTCTTCTTGTTCTTTGAGATTTCCCGTATTCTGTAATAGTTTAACCTTTGTCAGTCCCTCTGAATTAACCCTTGTCAGCCCTTCTAATAATTATTGTTATCTCTTGACCATATCTCTTTCTTTTATTTTTGCCCTGTTTTTAAGCTCCACTTTCATTTTATCCCACTCACTGTCTAGAACTTCTGGAGTACTTTCTATCTTCCCTAATAACTCCAAGCATAATTTCCACTATCCATTTCTTAAATTCTTCTCTTTTTAACAAGTAGGCAGGGGAATGCCACTGTCTCATCTTTACTTCATTATCCTGCATTTTTATTTTGATGCATGATCTGATATAGTTATTGGATGTGTTAAAGCTTTCAATTAGATGCACATATTCCTATGAAATATAATTTCTGTCTAGTCTAGCCCAGTTATTGTACCTTGGGGAATAATATGTAAATTCTCTTCAAGTTCCTGCTACTGATTTCACATCTTCCATGCCAATTATTTTCATAAATCCCTTCAGAAATCTACCCCCTTTTGTTATATTTTCCTTCTAGGTCTCCCAGATACATTCTCATTATTGCAAATCAAATTCCAGTCCCCATATATAACTAATATTCCCGGGTGAAAGCTAATTATTTGTCCAAATGTTTTAAGCTCCATAATAACAGTTTTAAGTGGAATATAAAATACATGCCATACTACAAACCTGCCATTATTATCTTTTTTCATCTTCTATCACTATTGGAGATCCTCTATCAATTTACACAAGTGCGTATCTGTTCCTTTGCCCCTGATATTATGCTGAATATCCATTATGAAATAATTTCTTTACAAAATTCATACACTTAGTTCTTTCCAAATGTGTCTCCTGTAGTATTGTTATTTGCACTCTGCATTTCTTAATGTTATTTATTTTTTTTAATTTTTATTTGACATTTGTTGACTGGGATAGTCCGACTGGGACAGAGCCCTTTTTCAGCAGAGGCCTGGGGAGAAAAGCTCCAGTATACAGTAGAATAATATAAGAATTCAAATATTCTGCTATTTATACAATAATCAATAAAAGAATGCAAAAATATTAGAACAAAAATTTTGCTAAATACACAAATAGAGTAATGATAGTTAATTGCATATAAATAGGGAGGCCAGTGAGAGTTTTAACACAGATACAGTTAGATGGCAGCTGAAAGCTGTAATGGAGTTAGAGCAGATGGGGGGTAGTTGAGGGTGATGTAAGTAGGATAAGTGGGGGGGAGTGGGATTTGGGGGGGATTGCAGAATTAGTGAAGAGTGGTGATAATGAGTTGATAGGATTTGTGGATTGACAATAGTGAGGGTCTTAGTATGAAATAGGTGGCCTGCAAGGAGTTGAGAAAGGCTTTATACATACTGTCAAGAGTTAGATAGGAGAGAGCAGTTCATGAGGTAAAAGGTAAGGGGTGGCAGGAAGGTGTGTGGGGAAGATGGGGTTTGATAGGTGATAGTGAGGGAGTTTGAGATGGATAGTAGGCTGATGAAGGGAAGGTGAGAGAGGTATGAAGAGAACACGATGTGTACTAGGTTAAAGGGGGGAGGTTACAGGGGCAAGTAGTGTGGTGGGTAAGGTAGTGTTTAAGAGGATTTTGAAAGTATGAGTCTGGGGTAGGCTTCTTAGAGTCAAGGGAAGCTTGTTTCAGAGGATGACTGGAGAGTAGCTGTATAAGTTCTGTCCTGCACATTTGTTAGGTTTGTAAATTTATAGCAGATGTTGATCTGAGCTCCTTAATGATTAAGTGGGAGTGTAGAGGGAGACTAGTGAAGAGAGACTAGGACAGGGAGATGGTTTGTTGAGAATGGAGTGGATAATGAGAAGTTGGGTATACTTGAGGTGGTTTGAAAACTCAAGCCAGTGTAGTGATTGAGGGCCAGACAGTGCTGGGATTTGGATGGTACGTTTGCAGAAAATCTAGCCACTTTGTTGTTGGTAGATTCAAGTTTGGAGAAAAGTGTACACCGAAGCTTAGTATAGATTTGTGCCCTATAAAAGATGTCAGGGAGGAGATAGGCATTGGCAAGGGTTATTATAGTTTCAGGAGTGAGACATTTTTTATTTCTATAAAGAAGACCAAGCTTTTGATGGATTTTCTTTATACTGTGATGTATGTGAAGGTCAAATTTCAGTTGGTCATCTATGATTACTCCGAGGAGCTTGGTATGGCTTTCTGGAGCTATTATAGTGTTGTTGAGTGAAGATATAGTAAATGAGAATTTAAGAGAGAGTTGGGATTTTGGGAGAAAGAGTAGCAGTTTTGTTTTTTTGGGGGTAAGTATGAAAAGGTGTTGAGTTAGCCAAATTTCAGTGTGGTTAAAAGATGGTTGTGTGAGGGTTTGTAGTTCAGTTGGATTATCGGCTATAGATATAATGGTAGAGTTATATGCATACTGTATGAGGGATAAATGGGGACAGGAGTTGTGGAGTTCATTAGTAAAGATGTTAAAAAGGAGGGGTCCAAGGATTGAGCCCTGTGGAACACCTGTGTTAATAGGGAGAAAAGGAGAGAGAGCAGAGAGCCATTTGACAGATTGCTGCAGGTCTGAAAGGTAGCTGCTAAACCAAGAAATAGTTGTTGGGGAAAGGTTAAGTTGAGAAAGTTTTGAGAGAAGGATTGAATGAGAGACTGTGTCAAAAGCTTTGGACAGATCTAAGAATAGACAAGAAATGAGTTTGTTATTGTCTCTGGCTTGGGAGATGGTACTGGTGAAATAAATGAGAGCAGTAGAGGTGGTGTGGTGTGGTGTGGTGTGGAAGAAAGCCATGTTGGGTAGGGGTGATCAGATTGTGTTGTAGAAGGTGGGCCATGATTTGTTTGTGTACACAGTGTTCAAGGACTTTGGAGAGGGGAAAAAGTATAGCAATTGGTCGGACGTTTGAGAGTTCTAAGGAATTGCCATCTTTCTGTATAGGAATTGTATAGAATTTTTTCCAAAGAGTTGGAACAGTTGATTCTGTGATAGAATGGCTAATTATGATGGAAACTGGGTAAGCTATGGATGGTGCAACGTGTTTTAGGAAGAGAGATGGTAGGATGTCTGCTGATGAGTAGCAGGGTTTGAGCTTGTGGAGGAGTTTTTTAATGTAGCTAGTAGGGACTGTTTTTAGGGAGAGGAGGACGTTAACCTGAGGCGTTGTTGTAGTGTGGGAGGCAGGGGAAAATTTTGCATTAGTTGACTTATTGTGTTGATAAAATAGGAGTTAAAGGAGAAGGCAGTTTTGAGGGGTGAGTTATTGGCGCAGGGGTTGGGTGTTGATGGGTTACCTGGGTGGAGAATTTGGTTAATAGTGCTCCAGAACGTTTTAGGGTTACTGGAATGTGATGACTGAGGCTGGTGATAGAAATTCTTTTTATCTTGATTAATTTATTTTTTTAGTGAGATTTCGGAGTTCCCTGTAGGTTTGGAAATGGCATGGAGATTTAGTTTTGGACTAGAGTTTCCATGCAGAGTCTCTTTTTTTGCATGAGAGTATGAGTTGTGTGTGTTAGCCAGGGGAAGTTGTGGGATTTTACTCTGACAGTGCATGGAGGGGCAAGGGAGTTGAGTATGTTGAAAAAAAGTGGAGTTAAGGAAAGAGATAGCATCATCAAGGGGTAATGTAAAGAGGGAGGTCCAGTTTATTTGAGAAAGGGTGTGATTAAATGTGTCGGGGTTAAAAGTGGATACATTTTGGGATTCTTTGTATTTATGGGGTTTGGGGATGTGGGGTTGATTTGGAGGGTTTGTATATGGCAGTGATCACTGATGGAGTCAGATAGTGTTTTAGTGTGAGGGTAGAGGTTGGGATTAGTAATGAGGATCCAGTCAATTATAGAGCTATAGTTGGTGGATTTGTTAAGTGTGGGAGTGAAGATGAGCTGGGTGAAACCATATAGGTTTATGCAGATGGAAGGTGAGTTACTGGTAAGGGTAAGCCAATTGATATTAACATCATCCAGTATAATGGTTTCATTGGGGATGTGGTCAGATAACCAGTTTAGAATATGTTCTAGTATGGGTATGTTGTCACCAGGTGGTATGTAGATGGCAGCAACTGTTATGGTCTTATGGGGATTGGGTTTAAAGTTGGCTATTAGAAGCTCAGCAAGGAGAAGGAGGGAGGTGTATTGGGTTGGCAGGGTTAGGGTTAGGAGATTGGAATACAGAATAGCAACACCACCTCCTTTCTTATGGGTTCTGTCTAGGCAGAAAATGTTGTAACCTGGGGGATGATTTCTTTGTCAAAAATATGTGGTTTAAGCCAGGTTTCTGAGAGAGTGACTATGTTGGGAGAGTACTGAGTTTTCAAAGAGTGAAATTCAGTAATTTTGTTAAGGATACTGTGGCTGTTGATGGAGAAGAAAGAGAGATGCTTAGGAGGATACTTGTCAGTGTTTCGGGGAGTGTGTGGGGTAGTGGAAGGAGCAGTCTGCTTAGCGTGAGGGCCAGGGTTGGGTGAATGTCACCAGAGAGTAGGAGGGAGTTAAATGAATGAGATAGATAGGATATAAGTGAGTATGGGTTGATTAATTTCAGTTTTACATGGTTAAGTGTGGGAGTTGTGGGAGGTAGTTTAATTTTGGGTAAGTGGAATTCAGATAAGTAAAAGAGTGAGGGTGATATAGTGAAGAGGTGGTGTGTGTTGGAGTCAGTAGTATAGTAAGAGGAAGTTGGGGAAATAGGAAAGAGAGTGAGATGAATGTAGAAAGAAGTAAGATGAGAGGTGAACAGTAGAATGAGAAATAATAATAAGGGGTGGAGAGGGGGGAGAGGACAGAAGAGGTCATGACAGTGTGGACAGTGGTGAGATGTGAGTAGAGGTGATGAGGTTACAGGGATGGAGTGAAGAGGAGTGTGTGAGCTTGAGAGAGACTGTGGGGGTGGATGTAATACAACTGGAAGTGATAAAGTAAGTGTTAGAGGTTGGGGAGGAGGAAGGAAGGAGAGGTAAAGAGAGGTTAGGGTTAAAAGAAGAATTAAGTGTAAGAAGGGTGGGGTGATACTAGGTAGGAGGACTGTGTTTTTATTGGATAAAGAGCAGGAAGTGGGGTGGTGTTAGTATATTGTATGGGGAGGGTTTTGGTGGAAATATAATTACAAATTCTTTACTTTTTTGTCTATACCTGTGAGACCATTCACATTTCAAGATAATATGGAAAGGGTTGCCATTATGATAAAAAGTCATGATTCTCCCCTACTAAAGTTTGGCAGATTGATACTTTATACAGTTTTTTTTTTCTTATCATCAACATTGAAACCCATGTCACATTTTACAATACATTTTGCTTTAATGCAGACCCTCAAAAAAAACCCCACAGAACACCCCCATAACTTGTTAACTTCATACAAACATACACAATTACGTACATCTTCAAATAATGAAGTTTAACCCTCCCAATAGAAACAAGTATCCCAATTAGACAGCTGAAAACACAGGTCTTACCTATCCTAAAGTTGCAGTTACACTAATTGGTTCCTGTTCTTTTTTATCTTTCCTCTTCAACCTGATGTGAAAAACAACTGCCATGCTTTTAGAAAACATTAACTTTTGGCCTTGAAGAAAAAGTGTTTGGGCTTTTTATTGCCCTATAATCAGATTATTTCCATGGAAATGCAGGAGTATACTAAAGTTAGTGACACCATGTCAGCTCAACATATATTATGATCTGTGTGTGTACTTTTGCATCGCTTCCCCTACCTCAACAACCCAAGATTACAACCTATTGAATTAAGCATGTTTTTGTCTAGCCTCATTCCCCTCTTTTTGCATTCTAATGCCTACATTCCTTAATAATAAAAAAGCACATTTGGCTTTTTTTCTTCTAGATTACTTGAAGCCATTGTTTGCACCAAAATCTGGAGCTTGAACTGCTTTTTGCTGAACAGTTGCAAGATTCTTCCCAGTCAGTGTTTTTCTTTACCTTTTCTAGTAAATTTTCTTTCAGGCTCTCTTATTTTCTTCATTGCCAGCACCCAGTCAGTGTACTTACTAGCCATTTACTAACAGTGACAGAGATTCTGGCCCTTGTCTTTCAGTTTTTTTTTCACACTGGGAGAGTTAAAGTTAAGCTGTTGATCAGTGTGCAGCTGCCTTGGAATATTGGACTATTATTCTTGAGACATAGAAGTAATCCATGTACTGATTATGGCAAGCCAAAAAATGATATTCAGATTCACGGCCAAGTTCTCAAGATATGGATACCCATCAATATGGTTAAAGACAATGGTAGACAGCTCATGTCAACTGAGTTCCAAGACTTTGTTGATAACTCTGGTGACTCTGGTTTTATTCAGAAGTATGTTAAGTACTCACTTTCCTCAATCAAATGGTAAAGCTTGGAGAGCAGTATAAACAGCTAAAAAGGTATTAGGACAACCTGATCCTCAAAGAGTTCTTATGTTGGGTCTATATTAAAATACCAAAACCTCACTTCCACGAATACCGAAATGCCTACACATAAACAGTGAACCGTGAAAGCACCGAAATATCGAATTGCCATAGTTGGCCAACCCCACCGCCTGCTACGTACTACCTACCCAAACAAAATAAATAATCCACACTTACCCATATCTACACTTCACTCATATATCCCATATCCTAATCAAACATTCAATACACACAAATGTATCTAACTATAAACAAACAGCACCCAACTATGGGAAAAGTATAATTTACGTATATATTCAGCTACACAACTATATTATTAAACATACACTTAACATAACCCTACTTCTAACCCTAAAGTAAAGGTTGCATGTATTACTATGTATGCACTTACCTTAACCGGCACCCTAACCCTAAGGTCTGTAACTATTGCACACTTACGTTAGGGAGTTATATCGGATAAGGGCCAACTATGACAATTCGATATTTCGAATTTTGTGCTTCAGGACGTTCGGTGTTTTCGCGGTTCACTATTTATGTGTCGGCGTTTAGGTATTTGTATAAGTGAGGTTTCGCTATTTTAATATAGACACCTTATGCCACATGAAACATTCCAAACAATGCTACAGGACTAAGCCCTTTCAAGCTAAAACACAGAAGACAAATGAGGACTAATGTGCCAATATTAGAGTAAAAAAATGAACTTTAAATTATTCCATACAATTAAATTAAACATGATCATTGAGATAAAGCTTTAAACATAAGGTTCTGTGATAAATGCTACAGTAGGTGCTGTAGTACAAAAAAGAAACAATGGACTGAGGTCCTACATAATACAAACAGAAGATGGGCACAATAGTTAGCACAAATTCGGGGTCATATTTAAATAGTTCCTGAACCTCAGCATGAAAGCAGTTTTCGTGAACACAAACTTGATGTGCTAGAAATGAAAATAACCAGGTCCACACCTAGTAAGTGCTCCTGTTGCTTTGAACGCATTATCACAACTCAATATCAGAGACAAGAGGGGAGGTTTGGAATCTGCATTGTTTGATGACTGACAGTGTGCTACTCAAACAGGTGTGACTGTTCCTGATCCTGTTAACACTGTTTTGAAAATTAACTCTAAAAATGTTCTTTGTAAAATGTATCTTGCTAGTGATGTTTCTGTCAAGTCGTTGCTTAAAATGTATTAAATTAGCATATTCAGAAATATTAAACATCTGCATAGACAGGATCGGTCCAGACTGTTGAATGTATGTGTACATCAGTTTTGTATGCATCCATACTTCATAATCCAAAAGGGAGGATTCTCTTTTCTGAATGGAGAAAATGTGATAAGTAAAGCAGAGCTGCTTGAGTCTGTATAAACTGTCAATATATAGCTATTGTCACTTTAAACCAATTGCACAACATAGCTGTTTTAAGAATGTATTTACTTCGCAATGCATTGTATCTATTGCCTAGGCCAAAATTAGGTTCATAGGTGTGTACTAGGCTAATGGCCCAGGAGCCTTTACAATCCTAGCCCATAGAAGTGCCCTGGCATCGTGCTACCCAATGTTAGTTCCCAATTGCAATCTCATTTCGCAATCTCAGACCCTGTTCCATATCCATATGTCTAACTCCTCATGTAGTACCCAATTGAAAGGCTTAAATCTAATATATGACATTAACAAAACCTGCTGGAGAGACAGGTTTGTTTCCCAGAGGCTGCCCCGTCTCTGGAATAGACTGCCCATACACTTCAAACAAAGCACGTCGCTGACCCTCTTCAAGCACAACCTTGATTAGTGGATGGGCAACCAGAAATTTGTCCCAAGGGTTCCACCTGTGTCCCTCATTGACAGGGGTGACAGGTGCTGACTGAGGTTTCTTTTTGGGGATAAACTCTTGGCTAGGCTTAAAGGCCCCAGGGCCTTTAGTCTAGTAAGCTCCTATGATCCTATGATAAAACACACACACACACACACACACACACACACACACACACACACACACACACACACACACACACACACACACACACACCTCAGGTCTCCCAAATTTGGGGGAACACATTTTATTATTTTATTTATTTATTTTACATTTGTTAACCGGGGGTGTCTCACTGAGCCAAAAAGGCCCTTCTTCAGCAGAGGCCTGGGGAGAAAAGCTCCACAAAGAAAAATTACAGACACATTTAGTTATTTAGACATGATCAGTATACACACAAATTATAGGAGACATGTTTTTACAGTGGTATGCGGCACATAAACAGTTACAGTGGAGAGAACAAACAAAAAATATTAATTTTAAAAATAAAAGTAATTAATAGATTTGTGGTGTACAGCTGAAATTTGGAACATAGGTAGAATACATACATAGTACACAGGTACAGTACATACACTGTAGATTAGCCAGTGTTTGGGAGTAAGATTGAAAACTATTATCAAGTGCTCTAGATTTTGTATGTATGTCTTATCCGATGTGTTATCATCTAATTGGTTCCCAAACATTTGTTCATTCCCTCCTAAATCTGGAAATTATTTTGAGTGAATAGCACCCACTAAGAGTGCCTTTTCCCTAAATACTTTCTCTTTGTCCAGAATTCTGAGGTAAAAATTGAAAGACATGACACGTACATACACACACAGATTGTGCTATGACATGCAGCTATTTCCCACATTAGAGGAGTGGGCCACTTTTTCCCTTTGTCAGGCTCCAAATTGTTACAGAAAAAAAATCATGTTTATTGCAGTCCTTTAAAAAAGCTGTTTACAATTAAAAAATGAGTGCATTCAACAAAACAAATGCATTTTCTCCAACTGTCTAATCAATAAAAAGGATCTGTTGCTATGGATATGAACTTATCCACTACCTCTGTTACCAGCTTAGTGGATATGGGCATCCTGAGGCAATGTAGAAACTGCCTCATATTAAATATTGTATAAAAAAATACCTAACTAATAAGCCACACTAAAACCTTCAAAAATGACAACATCTTCTAAGTTGAGCTAAAACCCTGCAGAGCAAAGGAAAAAGTAAACAGCAAACCTGGAAAACCACACTGTCGAGCAATCAGTGAAAAAAATAGCCAGTTAGTAATGTAAACAACACTTCTCCATTAACACACACACACACACACACACACACACACACACACACACACACACACACACACACACACACACACGCACACGCACACGCACATGCACGCACACACACACACACACACACACACACACACACACACACACACACACACACACACACACACTGAAATTACTACACACTGAGAGCGTAGGAAAACTAGCAGACTGTAAAAAATTAAACCTATAATACAAAACTTTACACTATATAAACCAAACACAAGAGATGCCATCAATAATGCACAGTTTAAATCAGAATCTCCCAAACATAAAAATGTTCATTTACCTGTAACGTCCAAGTGTGTAGTCTAAACAAGTCCCATTAACTCTTCAAGCAGCCATCTCTTACAAAGCTGACTGTTTCTGCAGATGACTTCCACAGACTCTACAGAGCAGCTTAAACAGCAGAATATAGCTATTATCTGTAAAATTTACTCCAAAATTCAAGTCACCTATAACAAATTGTGACAGTCATTTATAATCCCACTGTTACCAACCACAAAAAGTAAAATTGTTAAAAAAATAGTAATCCAATTAAAAAAGCATGCACTAACCTCTTGTCCAACCTTCCCTTATGACTGTGAGTACCACAACTGATGTTCATGATAACTGAATGTCATTCTTACTCAGCTCCCATTTATGTATAGAATAAAAATTATCTGTTTGATTAAAATGTTAGTGTATCCTGATGTAAATTACATTATTGCCCAATATTTCTAAATAACCAGAATTGCATATTATAACACTCCTCAAAGGAAATTGACAGTTTTTTTAAATGTATTGCAACTTATGCATTTCAGGGCAGATGCCGTATGAAACACAATCATATATGATGTACAAAATGCAGTACATGAAAAAATGTCCCACCGTCATTAATAATACGAAGTGACTCTTTTCTTCTGCTTACTATCTCCATGACTTTTGGGTTTCTAATCCCATGACAGGAATAGACCCCATTCCTGTGTTAAAGTATAATTAAAGTTCATGAAATTAGTAATGTTTCAATCTTTGATGTTAGCCAAAAGTGCTCTTCACAACACCTGTAATATGCCCTGAACTGACTCCTGCAACTCATATGGAGTTACCAGCATTGGTAATGTAAGTCTAAATACCACTGTATATACTTTTTATAAGGTTTCACTGTTTATTAGAACGTTGTTGAATAAAACTGATGTGTTTTATTCAACAACGTTTTTTTGATATCTGGTTCTAATAAACAGTGAAACCTTTGCTGGTGAGTTCCTGCTTTCATCTTGGCTGCCTTTGGACTTTATTCTTGGTTCGTTTGGACTGGTTTTTGTTTTTTTATTATTCTTTTTATAAGACCCATTGCTGATACTACTACTGGAACTGTCTGGGTAGCCTTCTTCCACATTGCCCTCATTTCTGCTTGCAAATCCTGGTGTTTAATGACTTGCAGTTGTGCTTTCTGTTCCTCATCTGATGAACTACACAGTTTTAAATCAACCAGAATAAGAAGATACATTGTTGTTTTCTGGATGTCAAATTGTAGCCATGACCTAAGTAGACAGCTTAATGGGTTAAGAACAAGACAAAAGTGCACCAAAGACAAAGAATCACTTTGCAATATCCCCCTTTGAATTTTTATCCCAGGGATAATTGTCCGTTATCATAGCTTACATGCAA